>NW_027472832.1:0-236672 GCF_030347505.1 Rhynchophorus ferrugineus
AGTTTCCGAGATATGGACTATCGATAATTTACACCTTAGGCTCTGCTTCTAACTTGGGCCCAAACTGTAAAATGGTCTTATCTATTGGCGATTTCGTTCCAATTCACATTCCAAGTAATATTCGGCATGCTAATTACATTGCCGGTTGCCAAATTGCATTATCTCTTATAGTTTCCGAGATATGGACTATCGATAATTTACACCTTAGGCTCTGCTTCTAAGTTGGGCCCAAATTGTAAAATGGTCTTATCTATTGGCGATTTCGTTCCAATTCACATTCCAAGTAATATTCGGCATGCTAATTACATTGCCGGTTGCCAAATTGCATTATCTCTTATAGTTTCCGAGATATGGGACTATCGATAATTTACACCTTAGGCTCTGCTTCTAACTTGGGCCCAAATTGTAAAATGGTCTTATCTATTGGCGATTTCGTTCCAATTCACACTCCAAGTAATATTCGGCATGCTAATTACATTGCCGGTTGCCAAATTGCATTATCTCTTATAGTTTCCGAGATATGGACTATCGATAATTTACACCTTAGGCTCTGCTTCTAAGTTGGGCCCAAATTGTAAAATGGTCTTATCTATTGGCGATTTCGTTCCAATTCACATTCCAAGTAATATTCGGCATGCTAATTACATTGCCGGTTGCCAAATTGCATTATCTCTTATAGTTTCCGAGATATGGACTATCGATAATTTACACCTTAGGCTCTGCTTCTAACTTGGGCCCAAATTGTAAAATGGTCTTATCTATTGGCGATTTCGTTCCAATTCACACTTCAAGTAATATTCGGCATGCTAATTACATTGCCGGTTGCGAAATTGCATTATCTCTTATAGTTTCCGAGATATGGGACTATCGATAATTTACACCTTAGGCTCTGCTTCTAACTTGGGCCCAAATTGTAAAATGGTCTTATCTATTGGCGATTTCGTTCCAATTCACATTCCAAGTAATATTCGGCATGCTAATTACATTGCCGGTTGCCAAATTGCATTATCTCTTATAGTTTCCGAGATATGGACTATCGATAATTTACACCTTAGGCTCTGCTTCTAACTTGGGCCCAAATTGTAAAATGGTCTTATCTATTGGCGATTTCGTCCCAATTCACATTCCAAGTGATATTCGGCATGCTAATTACATTGCCGGTTGCGAAATTGCATTATCTCTTATAGTTTCCGAGATATGGACTATCAATAATTTACACCTTAGGCTATGCTTCTAACTTGAGCCCAAATTGTAAAATGGTCTTATCTATTGGCGATTTCGTTCCAATTCACATTCCAAGTAATATTCGGCATGCTAATTACATTGCCGGTTGCCAAATTGCATTATCTCTTATAGTTTCCGAGATATGGACTATCGATAATTTACACCTTAGGCTCTGCTTCTAACTTGGGCCCAAACTGTAAAATGGTCTTATCTATTGGCGATTTCGTTCCAATTCACATTCCAAGTAATATTCGGCATGCTAATTACATTGCCGGTTGCCAAATTGCATTATCTCTTATAGTTTCCGAGATATGGACTATCGATAATTTACACCTTAGGCTCTGCTTCTAACTTGGGCCCAAATTGTAAAATGGTCTTATCTATTGGCGATTTCGTTCCAATTCACATTCCAAGTAATATTCGGCATGCTAATTACATTGCCGGTTGCCAAATTGCATTATCTCTTATAGTTTCCGAGATATGGACTATCGATAATTTACACCTTAGGCTCTGCTTCTAACTTGGGCCCAAATTGTAAAATGGTCTTATCTATTGGCGATTTCGTTCCAATTCACACTCCAAGTAATATTCGGCATGCTAATTACATTGCCGGTTGCCAAATTGCATTATCTCTTATAGTTTCCGAGATATGGACTATCGATAATTTACACCTTAGGCTCTGCTTCTAAGTTGGGCCCAAATTGTAAAATGGTCTTATCTATTGGCGATTTCGTTCCAATTCACATTCCAAGTAATATTCGGCATGCTAATTACATTGCCGGTTGCCAAATTGCATTATCTCTTATAGTTTCCGAGATATGGACTATCGATAATTTACACCTTAGGCTCTGCTTCTAACTTGGGCCCAAATTGTAAAATGGTCTTATCTATTGGCGATTTCGTTCCAATTCACACTTCAAGTAATATTCGGCATGCTAATTACATTGCCGGTTGCGAAATTGCATTATCTCTTATAGTTTCCGAGATATGGACTATCGATAATTTACACCTTAGGCTCTGCTTCTAACTTGGGCCCAAATTGTAAAATGGTCTTATCTATTGGCGATTTCGTTCCAATTCACATTCCAAGTAATATTCGGCATGCTAATTACATTGCCGGTTGCCAAATTGCATTATCTCTTATAGTTTCCGAGATATTGACTATCGATAATTTACACCTTAGGCTCTGCTTCTAACTTGGGCCCAAATTGTAAAATGGTCTTATCTATTGGCGATTTCGTTCCAATTCACATTCCAAGTAATATTCGGCATGCTAATTACATTGCCGGTTGCCAAATTGCATTATCTCTTATAGTTTCCGAGATATGGACTATCGATAATTTACACCTTAGGCTCTGCTTCTAACTTGGGCCCAAATTGTAAAATGGTCTTATCTATTGGCGATTTCGTCCCAATTCACATTCCAAGTGATATTCGGCATGCTAATTACATTGCCGGTTGCGAAATTGCATTATCTCTTATAGTTTCCGAGATATGGACTATCAATAATTTACACCTTAGGCTATGCTTCTAACTTGAGCCCAAATTGTAAAATGGTCTTATCTATTGGCGATTTCGTTCCAATTCACATTCCAAGTAATATTCGGCATGCTAATTACATTGCCGGTTGCCAAATTGCATTATCTCTTATAGTTTCCGAGATATGGACTATCGATAATTTACACCTTAGGCTCTGCTTCTAACTTGGGCCCAAATTGTAAAATGGTCTTATCTATTGGCGATTTCGTTCCAATTCACATTCCAAGTAATATTCGGCATGCTAATTACATTGCCGGTTGCCAAATTGCATTATCTCTTATAGTTTCCGAGATATGGACTATCGATAATTTACACCTTAGGCTCTGCTTCTAACTTGGGCCCAAATTGTAAAATGGTCTTATCTATTGGCGATTTCGTTCCAATTCACATTCCAAGTAATATTCGGCATGCTAATTACATTGCCGGTTGCCAAATTGCATTATCTCTTATAGTTTCCGAGATATGGACTATCGATAATTTACACCTTAGGCTCTGCTTCTAACTTGGGCCCAAATTGTAAAATGGTCTTATCTATTGGCGATTTAGTTGCAATTCACATTCCAAGTAATATTCGGCATGCTAATTACATTGCCGGTTGCCAAATTGCATTATCTCTTATAGTTTCCGAGATATGGACTATCGATAATTTACACCTTAGGCTCTGCTTCTAACTTGGGCCCAAATTGTAAAATGGTCTTATCTATTTTCGATTTCGTTCCAATTCACATTCCAAGTAATATTCGGCATGCTAATTACATTGCCGGTTGCCAAATTGCATTATCTCTTATAGTTTCCGAGATATGGACTATCGATAATTTACACCTTAGGCTCTGCTTCTAACTTGGGCCCAAATTGTAAAATGGTCTTATCTATAGGCGATTTCGTTCCAATTCACATTCCAAGTAATATTCGGCATGCTAATTACATTGCCGGTTGCCAAATTGCATTATCTCTTATAGTTTCCGAGATATGGACTATCGATAATTTATACCTTAGGCTCTGCTTCTAACTTGGGCCCAAATTGTAAAATGGTCTTATCTATTGGCGATTTCGTCCCAATTCACATTCCAAGTGATATTCGGCATGCTAATTACATTGCCGGTTGCGAAATTGCATTATCTCTTATAGTTTCCGAGATATGGACTATCGATAATTTACACCTTAGGCTCTGCTTCTAACTTGCTCCCAAATTGTAAAATGGTCTTATCTATTGGCGATTTCGTTCCAATTCACATTCCAAGTAATATTCGGCATGCTAATTACATTGCCGGTTGCCAAATTGCATTATCTCTTATAGTTTCCGAGATATGGACTATCGATAATTTACACCTTAGGCTCTGCTTCTAACTTGGGCCCAAATTGTAAAATGGTCTTATCTATTGGCGATTTCGTTCCAATTCACATTCCAAGTAATATTCGGCATGCTAATTACATTGCCGGTTGCCAAATTGCATTATCTCTTATAGTTTCCGAGATATGGACTATCGATAATTTACACCTTAGGCTCTGCTTCTAACTTGGGCCCAAATTGTAAAATGGTCTTATCTATTGGCGATTTCGTTCCAATTCAAATTCCAAGTAATATTCGGCATGCTAATTACATTGCCGGTTGCCAAATTGCATTATCTCTTATAGTTTCCGAGATATGGACTATCGATAATTTACACCTTAGGCTCTGCTTCTAACTTGGGCCCAAATTGTAAAATGGTCTTATCTATTGGCGATTTCGTCCCAATTCACATTCCAAGTGATATTCGGCATGCTAATTACATTGCCGGTTGCGAAATTGCATTATCTCTTATAGATTCCGAGATATGGACTATCGATAATTTACACCTTAGGCTCTGCTTCTAACTTGGGCCCAAATTGTAAAATGGTCTTATCTATTGGCAATTTCGTTCCAATTCACATTCCAAGTAATATTCGGCATGCTAATTACATTGCCGGTTGCCAAATTGCATTATCTCTTATAGTTTCCGAGATATGGACTATCGATAATTTACACCTTAGGCTCTGCTTCTAACTTGGGCCCAAATTGTAAAATGGTCTTATCTATTGGCGATTTCGTCCCAATTCACATTCCAAGTGATATTCGGCATGCTAATTACATTGCCGGTTGCGAAATTGCATTATCTCTTATAGTTTCCGAGATATGGACTATCGATAATTTACACCTTAGGCTCTGCTTCTAACTTGCTCCCAAATTGTAAAATGGTCTTATCTATTGGCGATTTCGTTCCAATTCACATTCCAAGTAATATTCGGCATGCTAATTACATTGCCGGTTGCCAAATTGCATTATCTCTTATAGTTTCCGAGATATGGACTATCGATAACTTACACCTTAGGCTCTGCTTCTAAGTTGGGCCCAAATTGTAAAATGGTCTTATCTATTGGCGATTTCGTTCCAATTCACATTCCAAGTAATATTCGGCATGCTAATTACATTGCCGGTTGCCAAATTGAATTATCACTTATAGTTTCCGAGATATGGACTATCGATAATTTACACCTTAGGCTCTGCTTCTAACTTGGGCCCAAATTGTAAAATGGTCTTACCTATTGGCGATTTCGTTCCAATTCACATTATAAGTAATATTCGGCATGCTAATTACATTTCCGGTTGCCAAATTGCATTATCTCTTATAGTTTCCGAGATATGGACTATCGATAATTTACACCTTAGGCTCTGCTTCTAATTTGGGCCCAAATTGTAAAATGGTCTTATCTTTTGGCTATTTCGTTCCAATTCACATTCCAAGTAATATTCGGCATGCTAATTACATTGCCGGTTACCAAATTGCATTATCTCTTATAGTTTCCGAGATATGGACTATCGATAATTTACACCTTAGGCTCTGCTTCTAACTTGGGCCCAAATTGTAAAATGGTCTTATCTATTGGCGATTTCGTTCCAATTCACACTCCAAGTAATATTCGGCATGCTAATTACATTGCCGGTTGCGAAATTGCATTATCTCTTATAGTTTCCGAGATATGGACTATCGATAATTTACACCTTAGGCTCTGCTTCTAACTTGGGCCCAAATTGTAAAATGGTCTTATCTATTGGCAATTTCGTTCCAATTCACATTCCAAGTAATATTCGGCATGCTAATTACATTGCCGGTTGCCAAATTGCATTATCTCTTATAGTTTCCGAGATATGGACTATCGATAATTTACACCTTAGGCTCTGCTTCTAACTTGGGCCCAAATTGTAAAATGGTCTTATCTATTGGCGATTTCGTCCCAATTCACATTCCAAGTGATATTCGGCATGCTAATTACATTGGCGGTTGCGAAATTGCATTATCTCTTATAGTTTCCGAGATATGGACTATCGATAATTTACACCTTAGGCTCTGCTTCTAACTTGCTCCCAAATTGTAAAATGGTCTTATCTATTGGCGATTTCGTTCCAATTCACATTCCAAGTAATATTCGGCATGCTAATTACATTGCCGGTTGCCAAATTGCATTATCACTTATAGTTTCCGAGATATGGACTATCGATAATTTACACCTTAGGCTCTGCTTCTAAGTTGGGCCCAAATTGTAAAATGGTCTTATCTATTGGCGATTTCGTTCCAATTCACATTCCAAGTAATATTCGGCATGCTAATTACATTGCCGGTTGCCAAATTGAATTATCACTTATAGTTTCCGAGATATGGACTATCGATAATTTACACCTTAGGCTCTGCTTCTAACTTGGGCCCAAATTGTAAAATGGTCTTACCTATTGGCGATTTCGTTCCAATTCACATTATAAGTAATATTCGGCATGCTAATTACATTTCCGGTTGCCAAATTGCATTATCTCTTATAGTTTCCGAGATATGGACTATCGATAATTTACACCTTAGGCTCTGCTTCTAACTTGCTCCCAAATTGTAAAATGGTCTTATCTATTGGCGATTTCGTTCCAATTCACATTCCAAGTAATATTCGGCATGCTAATTACATTGCCGGTTGCCAAATTGCATTATCTCTTATAGTTTCCGAGATATGGACTATCGATAATTTACACCTTAGGCTCTGCTTCTAACTTGGGCCCAAATTGTAAAATGGTCTTATCTATTGGCGATTTCGTCCCAATTCACATTCCAAGTGATATTCGGCATGCTAATTACATTGCCGGTTGCGAAATTGCATTATCTCTTATAGTTTCCGAGATATGGACTATCGATAATTTACACCTTAGGCTCTGCTTCTAACTTGCTCCCAAATTGTAAAATGGTCTTATCTATTGGCGATTTCGTTCCAATTCACATTCCAAGTAATATTCGGCATGCTAATTACATTGCCGGTTGCCAAATTGCATTATCTCTTATAGTTTCCGAGATATGGACTATCGATAATTTACACCTTAGGCTCTGCTTCTAACTTGGGCCCAAATTGTAAAATGGTCTTATCTATTGGCGATTTCGTTCCAATTCACATTCCAAGTAATATTCGGCATGCTAATTACATTGCCGGTTGCCAAATTGCATTATCTCTTATAGTTTCCGAGATATGGACTATCGATAATTTACACCTTAGGCTCTGCTTCTAACTTGGGCCCAAATTGTAAAATGGTCTTATCTATTGGCGATTTCGTTCCAATTCAAATTCCAAGTAATATTCGGCATGCTAATTACATTGCCGGTTGCCAAATTGCATTATCTCTTATAGTTTCCGAGATATGGACTATCGATAATTTACACCTTAGGCTCTGCTTCTAACTTGGGCCCAAATTGTAAAATGGTCTTATCTATTGGCGATTTCGTCCCAATTCACATTCCAAGTGATATTCGGCATGCTAATTACATTGCCGGTTGCGAAATTGCATTATCTCTTATAGATTCCGAGATATGGACTATCGATAATTTACACCTTAGGCTCTGCTTCTAACTTGGGCCCAAATTGTAAAATGGTCTTATCTATTGGCAATTTCGTTCCAATTCACATTCCAAGTAATATTCGGCATGCTAATTACATTGCCGGTTGCCAAATTGCATTATCTCTTATAGTTTCCGAGATATGGACTATCGATAATTTACACCTTAGGCTCTGCTTCTAACTTGGGCCCAAATTGTAAAATGGTCTTATCTATTGGCGATTTCGTCCCAATTCACATTCCAAGTGATATTCGGCATGCTAATTACATTGCCGGTTGCGAAATTGCATTATCTCTTATAGTTTCCGAGATATGGACTATCGATAATTTACACCTTAGGCTCTGCTTCTAACTTGCTCCCAAATTGTAAAATGGTCTTATCTATTGGCGATTTCGTTCCAATTCACATTCCAAGTAATATTCGGCATGCTAATTACATTGCCGGTTGCCAAATTGCATTATCTCTTATAGTTTCCGAGATATGGACTATCGATAACTTACACCTTAGGCTCTGCTTCTAAGTTGGGCCCAAATTGTAAAATGGTCTTATCTATTGGCGATTTCGTTCCAATTCACATTCCAAGTAATATTCGGCATGCTAATTACATTGCCGGTTGCCAAATTGAATTATCACTTATAGTTTCCGAGATATGGACTATCGATAATTTACACCTTAGGCTCTGCTTCTAACTTGGGCCCAAATTGTAAAATGGTCTTACCTATTGGCGATTTCGTTCCAATTCACATTATAAGTAATATTCGGCATGCTAATTACATTTCCGGTTGCCAAATTGCATTATCTCTTATAGTTTCCGAGATATGGACTATCGATAATTTACACCTTAGGCTCTGCTTCTAACTTGGGCCCAAATTGTAAAATGGTCTTATCTTTTGGCTATTTCGTTCCAATTCACATTCCAAGTAATATTCGGCATGCTAATTACATTGCCGGTTACCAAATTGCATTATCTCTTATAGTTTCCGAGATATGGACTATCGATAATTTACACCTTAGGCTCTGCTTCTAACTTGGGCCCAAATTGTAAAATGGTCTTATCTATTGGCGATTTCGTTCCAATTCACACTCCAAGTAATATTCGGCATGCTAATTACATTGCCGGTTGCGAAATTGCATTATCTCTTATAGTTTCCGAGATATGGACTATCGATAATTTAAACCTTAGGCTCTGCTTCTAACTTGGGCCCAAATTGTAAAATGGTCTTATCTATTGGCAATTTCGTTCCAATTCACATTCCAAGTAATATTCGGCATGCTAATTACATTGCCGGTTGCCAAATTGCATTATCTCTTATAGTTTCCGAGATATGGACTATCGATAATTTACACCTTAGGCTCTGCTTCTAACTTGGGCCCAAATTGTAAAATGGTCTTATCTATTGGCGATTTCGTCCCAATTCACATTCCAAGTGATATTCGGCATGCTAATTACATTGGCGGTTGCGAAATTGCATTATCTCTTATAGTTTCCGAGATATGGACTATCGATAATTTACACCTTAGGCTCTGCTTCTAACTTGCTCCCAAATTGTAAAATGGTCTTATCTATTGGCGATTTCGTTCCAATTCACATTCCAAGTAATATTCGGCATGCTAATTACATTGCCGGTTGCCAAATTGCATTATCTCTTATAGTTTCCGAGATATGGACTATCGATAATTTACACCTTAGGCTCTGCTTCTAAGTTGGGCCCAAATTGTAAAATGGTCTTATCTATTGGCGATTTCGTTCCAATTCACATTCCAAGTAATATTCGGCATGCTAATTACATTGCCGGTTGCCAAATTGAATTATCACTTATAGTTTCCGAGATATGGACTATCGATAATTTACACCTTAGGCTCTGCTTCTAACTTGGGCCCAAATTGTAAAATGGTCTTACCTATTGGCGATTTCGTTCCAATTCACATTATAAGTAATATTCGGCATGCTAATTACATTTCCGGTTGCCAAATTGCATTATCTCTTATAGTTTCCGAGATATGGACTATCGATAATTTACACCTTAGGCTCTGCTTCTAACTTGGGCCCAAATTGTAAAATGGTCTTATCTTTTGGCTATTTCGTTCCAATTCACATTCCAAGTAATATTCGGCATGCTAATTACATTGCCGGTTACCAAATTGCATTATCTCTTATAGTTTCCGAGATATGGACTATCGATAATTTACACCTTAGGCTCTGCTTCTAACTTGGGCCCAAATTGTAAAATGGTCTTATCTATTGGCGATTTCGTTCCAATTCACACTCCAAGTAATATTCGGCATGCTAATTACATTGCCGGTTGCGAAATTGCATTATCTCTTATAGTTTCCGAGATATGGACTATCGATAATTTACACCTTAGGCTCTGCTTCTAACTTGGGCCCAAATTGTAAAATGGTCTTATCTATTGGCGATTTCGTTCCAATTCACATTCCAAGTAATATTCGGCATGCTAATTACATTGCCGGTTGCCAAATTGCATTATCTCTTATAGTTTCCGAGATATGGACTATCGATAATTTACACCTTAGGCTCTGCTTCTAACTTGGGCCCAAATTGTAAAATGGTCTTATCTATTGGCGATTTCGTTCCAATTCACATTCCAAGTAATATTCGGCATGCTAATTACATTGCCGGTTGCCAAATTGCATTATCTCTTATAGTTTCCGAGATATGGACTATCGATAATTTACACCTTAGGCTCTGCTTCTAACTTGGGCCCAAATTGTAAAATGGTCTTATCTATTGGCGATTTCGTCCCAATTCACATTCCAAGTGATATTCGGCATGCTAATTACATTGCCGGTTGCGAAATTGCATTATCTCTTATAGTTTCCGAGATATGGACTATCAATAATTTACACCTTAGGCTCTGCTTCTAACTTGGGCCCAAATTGTAAAATGGTCTTATCTATGGCGATTTCGTTCCAATTCACATTCCAAGTAATATTCGGCATGCTAATTACATTGCCGGTTGCCAAATTGCATTATCTCTTATAGTTTCCGAGATATGGACTATCGATAATTTACACCTTAGGCTCTGCTTCTAACTTGGGCCCAAATTGTAAAATGGTCTTATCTATTGGCGATTTCGTTCCAATTCACATTCCAAGTAATATTCGGCATGCTAATTACATTGCCGGTTGCCAAATTGCATTATCTCTTATAGTTTCCGAGATATGGACTATCGATAATTTACACCTTAGGCTCTGCTTCTAACTTGGGCCCAAATTGTAAAATGGTCTTATCTATTGGCGATTTCGTTCCAATTCACATTCCAAGTAATATTCGGCATGCTAATTACATTGCCGGTTGCCAAATTGCATTATCTCTTATAGTTTCCGAGATATGGACTATCGATAATTTACACCTTAGGCTCTGCTTCTAACTTGGGCCCAAATTGTAAAATGGTCTTATCTATTGGCGATTTAGTTGCAATTCACATTCCAAGTAATATTCGGCATGCTAATTACATTGCCGGTTGCCAAATTGCATTATCTCTTATAGTTTCCGAGATATGGACTATCGATAATTTACACCTTAGGCTCTGCTTCTTACTTGGGCCCAAATTGTAAAATGGTCTTATCTATTGGCGATTTCGTTCCAATTCACATTCCAAGTAATATTCGGCATGCTAATTACATTGCCGGTTGCCAAATTGCATTATCTCTTATAGTTTCCGAGATATGGACTATCGATAATTTACACCTTAGGCTCTGCTTCTAACTTGGGCCCAAATTGTAAAATGGTCTTATCTATTGGCGATTTCGTTCCAATTCACATTCCAAGTAATATTCGGCATGCTAATTACATTGCCGGTTACCAAATTGCATTATCTCTTATAGTTTCCGAGATATGGACTATCGATAATTTACACCTTAGGCTCTGCTTCTAACTTGGGCCCAAATTGTAAAATGGTCTTATCTATTGGCGATTTCGTTCCAATTCACACTCCAAGTAATATTCGGCATGCTAATTACATTGCCGGTTGCGAAATTGCATTATCTCTTATAGTTTCCGAGATATGGACTATCGATAATTTACACCTTAGGCTCTGCTTCTAACTTGGGCCCAAATTGTAAAATGGTCTTATCTATTGGCAATTTCGTTCCAATTCACATTCCAAGTAATATTCGGCATGCTAATTACATTGCCGGTTGCCAAATTGCATTATCTCTTATAGTTTCCGAGATATGGACTATCGATAATTTACACCTTAGGCTCTGCTTCTAACTTGGGCCCAAATTGTAAAATGGTCTTATCTATTGGCGATTTCGTCCCAATTCACATTCCAAGTGATATTCGGCATGCTAATTACATTGCCGGTTGCGAAATTGCATTATCTCTTATAGTTTCCGAGATATGGACTATCGATAATTTACACCTTAGGCTCTGCTTCTAACTTGCTCCCAAATTGTAAAATGGTCTTATCTATTGGCGATTTCGTTCCAATTCACATTCCAAGTAATATTCGGCATGCTAATTACATTGCCGGTTGCCAAATTGCATTATCTCTTATAGTTTCCGAGATATGGACTATCGATAATTTACACCTTAGGCTCTGCTTCTAAGTTGGGCCCAAATTGTAAAATGGTCTTATCTATTGGCGATTTCGTTCCAATTCACATTCCAAGTAATATTCGGCATGCTAATTACATTGCCGGTTGCCAAATTGAATTATCACTTATAGTTTCCGAGATATGGACTATCGATAATTTACACCTTAGGCTCTGCTTCTAACTTGGGCCCAAATTGTAAAATGGTCTTACCTATTGGCGATTTCGTTCCAATTCACATTATAAGTAATATTCGGCATGCTAATTACATTTCCGGTTGCCAAATTGCATTATCTCTTATAGTTTCCGAGATATGGACTATCGATAATTTACACCTTAGGCTCTGCTTCTAACTTGGGCCCAAATTGTAAAATGGTCTTATCTTTTGGCTATTTCGTTCCAATTCACATTCCAAGTAATATTCGGCATGCTAATTACATTGCCGGTTACCAAATTGCATTATCTCTTATAGTTTCCGAGATATGGACTATCGATAATTTACACCTTAGGCTCTGCTTCTAACTTGGGCCCAAATTGTAAAATGGTCTTATCTATTGGCGATTTCGTTCCAATTCACACTCCAAGTAATATTCGGCATGCTAATTACATTGCCGGTTGCGAAATTGCATTATCTCTTATAGTTTCCGAGATATGGACTATCGATAATTTACACCTTAGGCTCTGCTTCTAACTTGGGCCCAAATTGTAAAATGGTCTTATCTATTGGCGATTTCGTTCCAATTCACATTCCAAGTAATATTCGGCATGCTAATTACATTGCCGGTTGCCAAATTGCATTATCTCTTATAGTTTCCGAGATATGGACTATCGATAAATTACACCTTAGGCTCTGCTTCTAACTTGGGCCCAAATTGTAAAATGGTCTTATCTATTGGCGATTTCGTTCCAATTCACATTCCAAGTAATATTCGGCATGCTAATTACATTGCCGGTTGCCAAATTGCATTATCTCTTATAGTTTCCGAGATATGGACTATCGATAATTTACACCTTAGGCTCTGCTTCTAACTTGGGCCCAAATTGTAAAATGGTCTTATCTATTGGCGATTTCGTCCCAATTCACATTCCAAGTGATATTCGGCATGCTAATTACATTGCCGGTTGCGAAATTGCATTATCTCTTATAGTTTCCGAGATATGGACTATCAATAATTTACACCTTAGGCTCTGCTTCTAACTTGGGCCCAAATTGTAAAATGGTCTTATCTTTTGGCTATTTCGTTCCAATTCACATTCCAAGTAATATTCGGCATGCTAATTACATTGCCGGTTACCAAATTGCATTATCTCTTATAGTTTCCGAGATATGGACTATCGATAATTTACACCTTAGGCTCTGCTTCTAACTTGGGCCCAAATTGTAAAATGGTCTTATCTTTTGGCTATTTCGTTCCAATTCACATTCCAAGTAATATTCGGCATGCTAATTACATTGCCGGTTACCAAATTGCATTATCTCTTATAGTTTCCGAGATATGGACTATCGATAATTTACACCTTAGGCTCTGCTTCTAACTTGGGCCCAAATTGTAAAATGGTCTTATCTATTGGCGATTTCGTTCCAATTCACACTCCAAGTAATATTCGGCATGCTAATTACATTGCCGGTTGCGAAATTGCATTATCTCTTATAGTTTCCGAGATATGGACTATCGATAATTTACACCTTAGGCTCTGCTTCTAACTTGGGCCCAAATTGTAAAATGGTCTTATCTGTTGGCAATTTCGTTCCAATTCACATTCCAAGTAATATTCGGCATGCTAATTACATTGCCGGTTGCCAAATTGCATTATCTCTTATAGTTTCCGAGATATGGACTATCGATAATTTACACCTTAGGCTCTGCTTCTAAGTTGGGCCCAAATTGTAAAATGGTCTTATCTATTGGCGATTTCGTTCCAATTCACATTCCAAGTAATATTCGGCATGCTAATTACATTGCCGGTTGCCAAATTGAATTATCACTTATAGTTTCCGAGATATGGACTATCGATAATTTACACCTTAGGCTCTGCTTCTAACTTGCTCCCAAATTGTAAAATGGTCTTATCTATTGGCGATTTCGTTCCAATTCACATTCCAAGTAATATTCGGCATGCTAATTACATTGCCGGTTGCCAAATTGCATTATCTCTTATAGTTTCCGAGATATGGACTATCGATAATTTACACCTTAGGCTCTGCTTCTAAGTTGGGCCCAAATTGTAAAATGGTCTTATCTATTGGCGATTTCGTTCCAATTCACATTCCAAGTAATATTCGGCATGCTAATTACATTGCCGGTTGCCAAATTGAATTATCACTTATAGTTTCCGAGATATGGACTATCGATAATTTACACCTTAGGCTCTGCTTCTAACTTGGGCCCAAATTGTAAAATGGTCTTACCTATTGGCGATTTCGTTCCAATTCACATTATAAGTAATATTCGGCATGCTAATTACATTTCCGGTTGCCAAATTGCATTATCTCTTATAGTTTCCGAGATATGGACTATCGATAATTTACACCTTAGGCTCTGCTTCTAACTTGGGCCCAAATTGTAAAATGGTCTTATCTTTTGGCTATTTCGTTCCAATTCACATTCCAAGTAATATTCGGCATGCTAATTACATTGCCGGTTACCAAATTGCATTATCTCTTATAGTTTCCGAGATATGGACTATCGATAATTTACACCTTAGGCTCTGCTTCTAACTTGGGCCCAAATTGTAAAATGGTCTTATCTATTGGCGATTTCGTTCCAATTCACACTCCAAGTAATATTCGGCATGCTAATTACATTGCCGGTTGCGAAATTGCATTATCTCTTATAGTTTCCGAGATATGGACTATCGATAATTTACACCTTAGGCTCTGCTTCTAACTTGGGCCCAAATTGTAAAATGGTCTTATCTATTGGCGATTTCGTTCCAATTCACATTCCAAGTAATATTCGGCATGCTAATTACATTGCCGGTTGCCAAATTGCATTATCTCTTATAGTTTCCGAGATATGGACTATCGATAATTTACACCTTAGGCTCTGCTTCTAACTTGGGCCCAAATTGTAAAATGGTCTTATCTATTGGCGATTTCGTTCCAATTCACATTCCAAGTAATATTCGGCATGCTAATTACATTGCCGGTTGCCAAATTGCATTATCTCTTATAGTTTCCGAGATATGGACTATCGATAATTTACACCTTAGGCTCTGCTTCTAACTTGGGCCCAAATTGTAAAATGGTCTTATCTATTGGCGATTTCGTCCCAATTCACATTCCAAGTGATATTCGGCATGCTAATTACATTGCCGGTTGCGAAATTGCATTATCTCTTATAGTTTCCGAGATATGGACTATCAATAATTTACACCTTAGGCTCTGCTTCTAACTTGGGCCCAAATTGTAAAATGGTCTTATCTATTGGCGATTTCGTTCCAATTCACATTCCAAGTAATATTCGGCATGCTAATTACATTGCCGGTTGCCAAATTGCATTATCTCTTATAGTTTCCGAGATATGGACTATCGATAATTTACACCTTAGGCTCTGCTTCTAACTTGGGCCCAAATTGTAAAATGATCTTATCTATTGGCGATTTCGTTCCAATTCACATTCCAAGTAATATTCGGCATGCTAATTACATTGCCGGTTGCCAAATTGCATTATCTCTTATAGTTTCCGAGATATGGACTATCGATAATTTACACCTTAGGCTCTGCTTCTAACTTGGGCCCAAATTGTAAAATGGTCTTATCTATTGGCGATTTCGTTCCAATTCACATTCCAAGTAATATTCGGCATGCTAATTACATTGCCGGTTGCCAAATTGCATTATCTCTTATAGTTTCCGAGATATGGACTATCGATAATTTACACCTTAGGCTCTGCTTCTAACTTGGGCCCAAATTGTAAAATGGTCTTATCTATTGGCGATTTAGTTGCAATTCACATTCCAAGTAATATTCGGCATGCTAATTACATTGCCGGTTGCCAAATTGCATTATCTCTTATAGTTTCCGAGATATGGACTATCGATAATTTACACCTTAGGCTCTGCTTCTTACTTGGGCCCAAATTGTAAAATGGTCTTATCTATTGGCGATTT
The DNA here is from genome assembly GCF_030347505.1 of Rhynchophorus ferrugineus. Lineage (NCBI taxonomy): Eukaryota > Metazoa > Arthropoda > Insecta > Coleoptera > Curculionidae > Rhynchophorus > Rhynchophorus ferrugineus. The sequence continues at coordinate 16,320 of NW_027472832.1, forward strand.
CGTTCCAATTCACATTCCAAGTAATATTCGGCATGCTAATTACATTGCCGGTTGCCAAATTGCATTATCTCTTATAGTTTCCGAGATATGGACTATCGATAATTTACACCTTAGGCTCTGCTTCTAACTTGGGCCCAAATTGTAAAATGGTCTTATCTATTGGCGATTTCGTTCCAATTCACATTCCAAGTAATATTCGGCATGCTAATTACATTGCCGGTTGCCAAATTGCATTATCTCTTATAGTTTCCGAGATATGGACTATCGATAATTTATACCTTAGGCTCTGCTTCTAACTTGGGCCCAAATTGTAAAATGGTCTTATCTATTGGCGATTTCGTCCCAATTCACATTCCAAGTGATATTCGGCATGCTAATTACATTGCCGGTTGCGAAATTGCATTATCTCTTATAGTTTCCGAGATATGGACTATCGATAATTTACACCTTAGGCTCTGCTTCTAACTTGCTCCCAAATTGTAAAATGGTCTTATCTATTGGCGATTTCGTTCCAATTCACATTCCAAGTAATATTCGGCATGCTAATTACATTGCCGGTTGCCAAATTGCATTATCTCATATAGTTTCCGAGATATGGACTATCGATAATTTACACCTTAGGCTCTGCTTCTAACTTGGGCCCAAATTGTAAAATGGTCTTATCTATTGGCGATTTCGTTCCAATTCACATTCCAAGTAATATTCGGCATGCTAATTACATTGCCGGTTGCCAAATTGCATTATCTCTTATAGTTTCCGAGATATGGACTATCGATAATTTACACCTTAGGCTCTGCTTCTAACTTGGGCCCAAATTGTAAAATGGTCTTATCTATTGGCGATTTCGTTCCAATTCACATTCCAAGTAATATTCGGCATGCTAATTACATTGCCGGTTGCCAAATTGCATTATCTCTTATAGTTTCCGAGATATGGACTATCGATAATTTACACCTTAGGCTCTGCTTCTAACTTGGGCCCAAATTGTAAAATGGCCTTATCTATTGGCGATTTCGTCCCAATTCACATTCCAAGTGATATTCGGCATGCTAATTACATTGCCGGTTGCGAAATTGCATTATCTCTTATAGTTTCCGAGATATTGACTATCGATAATTTACACCTTAGGCTCTGCTTCTAACTTGGGCCCAAATTGTAAAATGGTCTTATCTATTGGCAATTTCGTTCCAATTCACAATCCAAGTAATATTCGGCATGCTAATTACATTGCCGGTTGCCAAATTGCATTATCTCTTATAGTTTCCGAGATATGGACTATCGATAATTTACACCTTAGGCTCTGCTTCTAACTTGGGCCCAAATTGTAAAATGGTCTTATCTATTGGCGATTTCGTCCCAATTCACATTCCAAGTGATATTCGGCATGCTAATTACATTGCCGGTTGCGAAATTGCATTATCTCTTATAGTTTCCGAGATATGGACTATCGATAATTTACACCTTAGGCTCTGCTTCTAACTTGCTCCCAAATTGTAAAATGGTCTTATCTATTGGCGATTTCGTTCCAATTCACATTCCAAGTAATATTCGGCATGCTAATTACATTGCCGGTTGCCAAATTGCATTATCTCTTATAGTTTCCGAGATATGGACTATCGATAATTTACACCTTAGGCTCTGCTTCTAACTTGGGCCCAAATTGTAAAATGGTCTTATCTATTGGCGATTTCGTTCCAATTCACATTCCAAGTAATATTCGGCATGCTAATTACATTGCCGGTTGCCAAATTGCATTATCTCTTATAGTTTCCGAGATATGGACTATCAATAATTTACACCTTAGGCTCTGCTTCTAACTTGGGCCCAAATTGTAAAATGGTCTTATCTATTGGCGATTTCGTTCCAATTCACATTCCAAGTAATATTCCGCATGCTAATTACATTGCCGGTTGCCAAATTGCATTATCTCTTATAGTTTCCGAGATATGGACTATCGATAATTTACACCTTAGGCTCTGCTTCTAACTTGGGCCCAAATTGTAAAATGGCCTTATCTATTGGCGATTTCGTCCCAATTCACATTCCAAGTAATATTCGGCATGCTAATTACATTGCCGGTTGCGAAATTGCATTATCTCTTATAGTTTCAGAGATATGGACTATCGATAATTTACACCTTAGGCTCTGCTTCTAACTTGGGCCCAAATTGTAAAATGGTCTTATCTATTGGCAATTTCGTTCCAATTCACATTCCAAGTAATATTCGGCATGCTAATTACATTGCCGGTTGCCAAATTGCATTATCTCTTATAGTTTCCGAGATATGGACTATCGATAATTTACACCTTAGGCTCTGCTTCTAACTTGGGCCCAAATTGTAAAATGGTCTTATCTATTGGCGATTTCGTCCCAATTCACATTCCAAGTGATATTCGGCATGCTAATTACATTGCCGGTTGCGAAATTGCATTATCTCTTATAGTTTCCGAGTTATTGACTATCGATAATTTACACCTTAGGCTCTGCTTCTAACTTGGGCCCAAATTGTAAAATGGTCTTATCTATTGGCAATTTCGTTCCAATTCACATTCCAAGTAATATTCGGCATGCTAATTACATTGCCGGTTGCCAAATTGCATTATCTCTTATAGTTTCCGAGATATGGACTATCGATAATTTACACCTTAGGCTCTGCTTCTAACTTGGGCCCAAATTGTAAAATAGTCTTATCTATTGGCGATTTCGTCCCAATTCACATTCCAAGTGATATTCGGCATGCTAATTACATTGCCGGTTGCGAAATTGCATTATCTCTTATAGTTTCCGAGATATGGACTATCGATAATTTACACCTTAGGCTCTGCTTCTAACTTGCTCCCAAATTGTAAAATGGTCTTATCTATTGGCGATTTCGTTCCAATTCACATTCCAAGTAATATTCGGCATGCTAATTACATTGCCGGTTGCCAAATTGCATTATCTCTTATAGTTTCCGAGATATGGACTATCGATAATTTACACCTTAGGCTCTGCTTCTAACTTGGGCCCAAATTGTAAAATGGTCTTATCTATTGGAGATTTCGTTCCAATTCACATTCCAAGTAATATTCGGCATGCTAATTACATTGCCGGTTGCCAAATTGCATTATCTCTTATAGTTTCCGAGATATGGACTATCAATAATTTACACCTTAGGCTCTGCTTCTAACTTGGGCCCAAATTGTAAAATGGTCTTATCTATTGGCGATTTCGTTCCAATTCACATTCCAAGTAATATTCCGCATGCTAATTACATTGCCGGTTGCCAAATTGCATTATCTCTTATAGTTTCCGAGATATGGACTATCGATAATTTACACCTTAGGCTCTGCTTCTAACTTGGGCCCAAATTGTAAAATGGCCTTATCTATTGGCGATTTCGTCCCAATTCACATTCCAAGTAATATTCGGCATGCTAATTACATTGCCGGTTGCGAAATTGCATTATCTCTTATAGTTTCAGAGATATGGACTATCGATAATTTACACCTTAGGCTCTGCTTCTAACTTGGGCCCAAATTGTAAAATGGTCTTATCTATTGGCAATTTCGTTCCAATTCACATTCCTAGTAATATTCGGCATGCTAATTACATTGCCGGTTGCCAAATTGCATTATCTCTTATAGTTTCCGAGATATGGACTATCGATAATTTACACCTTAGGCTCTGCTTCTAACTTGGGCCCAAATTGTAAAATGGTCTTATCTATTGGCGATTTCGTTCCAATTCACATTCCAAGTAATATTCGGCATGCTAATTACATTGCCGGTTGCCAAATTGCATTAACTCTTATAGTTTCCGAGATATGGACTATCGATAATTTACACCTTAGGCTCTGCTTCTAACTTGGGCCCAAATTGTAAAATGGTCTTATCTATTGGCGATTTCGTTCCAATTCACATTCCAAGTAATATTCGGCATGCTAATTACATTGCCGGTTGCCAAATTGCATTATCTCTTATAGTTTCCGAGATATGGACTATCGATAATTTACACCTTAGGCTCTGCTTCTAACTTGGGCCCAAATTGTAAAATGGTCTTACCTATTGGCGATTCCGTTCCAATTCACATTCCAAGTAATATTCGGCATGCTAATTACATTGCCGGTTGCCAAATTGCATTATCTCTTATAGTTTCCGAGATATGGACTATCGATAATTTACACCTTAGGCTCTGCTTCTAACTTGGGCCCAAATTGTAAAATGGTCTTATCTATTGGCGATTTCGTCCCAATTCACATTCCAAGTGATATTCGGCATGCTAATTACATTGCCGGTTGCGAAATTGCATTATCTCTTATAGTTTCCGAGATATGGACTATCGATAATTTACACCTTAGGCTCTGCTTCTAACTTGCTCCCAAATTGTAAAATGGTCTTATCTATTGGCGATTTCGTTCCAATTCACATTCCAAGTAATATTCGGCATGCTAATTACATTGCCGGTTGCCAAATTGCATTATCTCTTATAGTTTCCGAGATATGGACTATCGATAATTTACACCTTAGGCTCTGCTTCTAACTTGGGCCCAAATTGTAAAATGGTCTTATCTATTGGCGATTTCGTTCCAATTCACATTCCAAGTAATATTCGGCATGCTAATTACATTGCCGGTTGCCAAATTGCATTATCTCTTATAGTTTCCGAGATATGGACTATCGATAATTTACACCTTAGGCTCTGCTTCTAACTTGGGCCCAAATTGTAAAATGGTCTTATCTATTGGCGATTTCGTTCCAATTCACATTCCAAGTAATATTCGGCATGCTAATTACATTGCCGGTTGCCAAATTGCATTATCTCTTATAGTTTCCGAGATATGGACTATCAATAATTTACACCTTAGGCTCTGCTTCTAACTTGGGCCCAAATTGTAAAATGGTCTTATCTATTGGCGATTTCGTTCCAATTCACATTCCAAGTAATATTCCGCATGCTAATTACATTGCCGGTTGCCAAATTGCATTATCTCTTATAGTTTCCGAGATATGGACTATCGATAATTTACACCTTAGGCTCTGCTTCTAACTTGGGCCCAAATTGTAAAATGGCCTTATCTATTGGCGATTTCGTCCCAATTCACATTCCAAGTAATATTCGGCATGCTAATTACATTGCCGGTTGCGAAATTGCATTATCTCTTATAGTTTCAGAGATATGGACTATCGATAATTTACACCTTAGGCTCTGCTTCTAACTTAGGCCCAAATTGTAAAATGGTCTTATCTATTGGCAATTTCGTTCCAATTCACATTCCAAGTAATATTCGGCATGCTAATTACATTGCCGGTTGCCAAATTGCATTATCTCTTATAGTTTCCGAGATATGGACTATCGATAATTTACACCTTAGGCTCTGCTTCTAACTTGGGCCCAAATTGTAAAATGGTCTTATCTATTGGCGATTTCGTTCCAATTCACATTCCAAGTAATATTCGGCATGCTAATTACATTGCCGGTTGCCAAATTGCATTAACTCTTATAGTTTCCGAGATATGGACTATCGATAATTTACACCTTAGGCTCTGCTTCTAACTTGGGCCCAAATTGTAAAATGGTCTTATCTATTGGCGATTTCGTTCCAATTCACATTCCAAGTAATATTCGGCATGCTAATTACATTGCCGGTTGCCAAATTGCATTATCTCTTATAGTTTCCGAGATATGGACTATCGATAATTTACACCATAGGCTCTGCTTCTAACTTGGGCCCAAATTGTAAAATGGTCTTATCTATTGGCGATTTCGTTCCAATTCACATTCCAAGTAATATTCGGCATGCTAATTACATTGCCGGTTGCCAAATTGCATTATCTCTTATAGTTTCCGAGATATGGACTATCGATAATTTACACCTTAGGCTCTGCTTCTAACTTGGGCCCAAATTGTAAAATGGTCTTATCTATTGGCGATTTCGTTCCAATTCACACTCCAAGTAATATTCGGCATGCTAATTACATTGCCGGTTGCGAAATTGCATTATCTCTTATAGTTTCCGAGATATGGACTATCGATAATTTACACCTTAGGCTCTGCTTCTAACTTGGGCCCAAATTGTAAAATGGTCTTATCTATTGGCGATTTCGTTCCAATTCACATTCCAAGTAATATTCGGCATGCTAATTACATTGCCGGTTGCCAAATTGCATTATCTCTTATAGTTTCCGAGATATGGACTATCGATAATTTACACCTTAGGCTCTGCTTCTAACTTGGGCCCAAATTGTAAAATGGTCTTATCTATTGGCGATTTCGTTCCAATTCACATTCCAAGTAATATTCGGCATGCTAATTACATTGCCGGTTGCCAAATTGCATTATCTCTTATAGTTTCCGAGATATGGACTATCGATAATTTACACCTTAGGCTCTGCTTCTAACTTGGGCCCAAATTGTAAAATGGTCTTATCTATTGGCGATTTCGTTCCAATTCACATTCCAAGTAATATTCGGCATGCTAATTACATTGCCGGTTGTCAAATTGCATTATCTCTTATAGTTTCCGAGATATGGACTATCGATAATTTACACCTTAGGCTCTGCTTCTAACTTGGGCCCAAATTGTAAAATGGTCTTATCTATTGGCGATTTCGTTCCAATTCACATTCCAAGTAATATTCGGCATGCTAATTACATTGCCGGTTGCCAAATTGCATTAACTCTTATAGTTTCCGAGATATGGACTATCGATAATTTACACCTTAGGCTCTGCTTCTAACTTGGGCCCAAATTGTAAAATGGTCTTATCTATTGGCGATTTCGTTCCAATTCACATTCCAAGTAATATTCGGCATGCTAATTACATTGCCGGTTGCCAAATTGCATTATCTCTTATAGTTTCCGAGATATGGACTATCGATAATTTACAACATAGGCTCTGCTTCTAACTTGGGCCCAAATTGTAAAATGGTCTTATCTATTGGCGATTTCGTTCCAATTCACATTCCAAGTAATATTCGGCATGCTAATCACATTGCCGGTTGCCAAATTGCATTATCTCTTATAGTTTCCGAGATATGGACTATCGATAATTTACACCTTAGGCTCTGCTTCTAACTTGGGCCCAAATTGTAAAATGGTCTTATCTATTGGCGATTTCGTTCCAATTCACACTCCAAGTAATATTCGGCATGCTAATTACATTGCCGGTTGCGAAATTGCATTATCTCTTATAGTTTCCGAGATATGGACTATCGATAATTTACACCTTAGGCTCTGCTTCTAACTTGGGCCCAAATTGTAAAATGGTCTTATCTATTGGCGATTTCGTTCCAATTCACATTCCAAGTAATATTCGGCATGCTAATTACATTGCCGGTTGCCAAATTGCATTATCTCTTATAGTTTCCGAGATATGGACTATCGATAATTTACACCTTAGGCTCTGCTTCTAACTTGGGCCCAAATTGTAAAATGGTCTTATCTATTGGCGATTTCGTCCCAATTCACATTCCAAGTGATATTCGGCATGCTAATTACATTGCCGGTTGCGAAATTGCATTATCTCTTATAGTTTCCGAGATATGGACTATCGATAATTTACACCTTAGGCTCTGCTTCTAACTTGGGCCCAAATTGTAAAATGGTCTTATCTATTGGCGAATTCGTTCCAATTCACATTCCAAGTAATATTCAGCATGCTAATTACATTGCCGGTTGCCAAATTGCATTATCTCTTATAGTTTCCGAGATATGGACTATCAATAATTTACACCTTAGGCTCTGCTTCTAACTTGGGCCCAAATTGTAAAATGGTCTTATCTATTGGCGATTTCGTTCCAATTCACATTCCAAGTAATATTCCGCATGCTAATTACATTGCCGGTTGCCAAATTGCATTATCTCTTATAGTTTCCGAGATATGGACTATCGATAATTTACACCTTAGGCTCTGCTTCTAACTTGGGCCCAAATTGTAAAATGGCCTTATCTATTGGCGATTTCGTCCCAATTCACATTCCAAGTAATATTCGGCATGCTAATTACATTGCCGGTTGCGAAATTGCATTATCTCTTATATTTTCAGAGATATGGACTATCGATAATTTACACCTTAGGCTCTGCTTCTAACTTGGGCCCAAATTGTAAAATGGTCTTATCTATTGGCAATTTCGTTCCAATTCACATTCCAAGTAATATTCGGCATGCTAATTACATTTCCGGTTGCCAAATTGCATTATCTCTTATAGTTTCCGAGATATGGACTATCGATAATTTACACCTTAGGCTCTGCTTCTAACTTGGGCCCAAATTGTAAAATGGTCTTATCTATTGGCGATTTCGTTCCAATTCACATTCCAAGTAATATTCGGCATGCTAATTACATTGCCGATTGCCAAATTGCATTAACTCTTATAGTTTCCGAGATATGGACTATCGATAATTTACACCTTAGGCTCTGCTTCTAACTTGGGCCCAAATTGTAAAATGGTCTTATCTATTGGCGATTTCGTTCCAATTCACATTCCAAGTAATATTCGGCATGCTAATTACATTGCCGGTTGCCAAATTGCATTATCTCTTATAGTTTCCGAGATATGGACTATCGATAATTTACACCATAGGCTCTGCTTCTAACTTGGGCCCAAATTGTAAAATGGTCTTATCTATTGGCGATTTCGTTCCAATTCACATTCCAAGTAATATTCGGCATGCTAATTACATTGCCGGTTGCCAAATTGCATTATCTCTTATAGTTTCCGAGATATGGACTATCGATAATTTACACCTTAGGCTCTGCTTCTAACTTGGGCCCAAATTGTAAAATGGTCTTATCTATTGGCGATTTCGTTCCAATTCACATTCCAAGTAATATTCGGCATGCTAATTACATTGCCGGTTGCCAAATTGCATTATCTCTTATAGTTTCCGAGATATGGACTATCGATAATTTACACCATAGGCTCTGCTTCTAACTTGGGCCCAAATTGTAAAATGGTCTTATCTATTGGCGATTTCGTTCCAATTCACATTCCAAGTAATATTCGGCATGCTAATTACATTGCCGGTTGCCAAATTGCATTATCTCTTATAGTTTCCGAGATATGGACTATCGATAATTTACACCTTAGGCTCTGCTTCTAACTTGGGCCCAAATTGTAAAATGGTCTTATCTATTGGCGATTTCGTTCCAATTCACACTCCAAGTAATATTCGGCATGCTAATTACATTGCCGGTTGCGAAATTGCATTATCTCTTATAGTTTACGAGATATGGACTATCGATAATTTACACCTTAGGCTCTGCTTCTAACTTGGGCCCAAATTGTAAAATGGTCTTATCTATTGGCGATTTCGTTCCAATTCACATTCCAAGTAATATTCGGCATGCTAATTACATTGCCGGTTGCCAAATTGCATTATCTCTTATAGTTTCCGAGATATGGACTATCGATAATTTACACCTTAGGCTCTGCTTCTAACTTGGGCCCAAATTGTAAAATGGTCTTACCTATTGGCGATTCCGTTCCAATTCACATTCCAAGTAATATTCGGCATGCTAATTACATTGCCGGTTGCCAAATTGCATTATCTCTTATAGTTTCCGAGATATGGACTATCGATAATTTACACCTTAGGCTCTGCTTCTAACTTGGGCCCAAATTGTAAAATGGTCTTATCTATTGGCGATTTCGTTCCAATTCACATTCCAAGTAATATTCGGCATGCTAATTACATTGCCGGTTGCCAAATTGCATTATCTCTTATAGTTTCCGAGATATGGACTATCGATAATTTACACCTTAGGCTCTGCTTCTAACTTGGGCCCAAATTGTAAAATGGTCTTATCTATTGGCGATTTCGTCCCAATTCACATTCCAAGTGATATTCGGCATGCTAATTACATTGCCGGTTGCGAAATTGCATTATCTCTTATAGTTTCCGAGATATGGACTATCGATAATTTACACCTTAGGCTCTGCTTCTAACTTGCTCCCAAATTGTAAAATGGTCTTATCTATTGGCGATTTCGTTCCAATTCACATTCCAAGTAATATTCGGCATGCTAATTACATTGCCGGTTGCCAAATTGCATTATCTCTTATCGTTTCCGAGATATGGACTATCGATAATTTACACCTTAGGCTCTGCTTCTAACTTGGGCCCAAATTGTAAAATGGTCTTATCTATTGGCGATTTCGTTCCAATTCACATTCCAAGTAATATTCGGCATGCTAATTACATTGCCGGTTGCCAAATTGCATTATCTCTTATAGTTTCCGAGATATGGACTATCGATAATTTACACCTTAGGCTCTGCTTCTAACTTGGGCCCAAATTGTAAAATGGTCTTATCTATTGGCGAATTCGTTCCAATTCACATTCCAAGTAATATTCAGCATGCTAATTACATTGCCGGTTGCCAAATTGCATTATCTCTTATAGTTTCCGAGATATGGACTATCAATAATTTACACCTTAGGCTCTGCTTCTAACTTGGGCCCAAATTGTAAAATGGTCTTATCTATTGGCGATTTCGTTCCAATTCACATTCCAAGTAATATTCCGCATGCTAATTACATTGCCGGTTGCCAAATTGCATTATCTCTTATAGTTTCCGAGATATGGACTATCGATAATTTACACCTTAGGCTCTGCTTCTAACTTGGGCCCAAATTGTAAAATGGCCTTATCTATTGGCGATTTCGTCCCAATTCACATTCCAAGTAATATTCGGCATGCTAATTACATTGCCGGTTGCGAAATTGCATTATCTCTTATAGTTTCAGAGATATGGACTATCGATAATTTACACCTTAGGCTCTGCTTCTAACTTGGGCCCAAATTGTAAAATGGTCTTATCTATTGGCAATTTCGTTCCAATTCACATTCCAAGTAATATTCGGCATGCTAATTACATTGCCGGTTGCCAAATTGCATTATCTCTTATAGTTTCCGAGATATGGACTATCGATAATTTACACCTTAGGCTCTGCTTCTAATTTGGGCCCAAATTGTAAAATGGTCTTATCTATTGGCGATTTCGTTCCAATTCACATTCCAAGTAATATTCGGCATGCTAATTACATTGCCGGTTGCCAAATTGCATTAACTCTTATAGTTTCCGAGATATGGACTATCGATAATTTACACCTTAGGCTCTGCTTCTAACTTGGGCCCAAATTGTAAAATGGTCTTATCTATTGGCGATTTCGTTCCAATTCACATTCCAAGTAATATTCGGCATGCTAATTACATTGCCGGTTGCCAAATTGCATTATCTCTTATAGTTTCCGAGATATGGACTATCGATAATTTACACCATAGGCTCTGCTTCTAACTTGGGCCCAAATTGTAAAATGGTCTTATCTATTGGCGATTTCGTTCCAATTCACATTCCAAGTAATATTCGGCATGCTAATTACATTGCCGGTTGCCAAATTGCATTATCTCTTATAGTTTCCGAGATATGGACTATCGATAATTTACACCTTAGGCTCTGCTTCTAACTTGGGTCCAAATTGTAAAATGGTCTTATCTATTGGCGATTTCGTTCCAATTCACATTCCAAGTAATATTCGGCATGCTAATTACATTGCCGGTTGCCAAATTGAATTATCTCTTATAGTTTAAGAGATATGGACTATCGATAATTTACACCTTAGGCTCTGCTTCTAACTTGGGCCCAAATTGTAAAATGGTCTTACCTATTGGCGATTTCGTCCCAATTCACATTCCAAGTGATATTCGGCATGCTAATTACATTGCCGGTTGCGAAATTGCGTTATCTCTTATAGTTTCCGAGATATGGACTATCGATAATTTACACCTTAGGCTCTGCTTCTAACTTGGGCCCAAATTGTAAAATGGTCTTATCTATTGGCAATTTCGTTCCAATTCACATTCCTAGTAATATTCGGCATGCTAATTACTTTGCCGGTTGCCAAATTGCATTATCTCTTATAGTTTCCGAGATATGGACTATCGATAATTTACACCTTAGGCTCTGCTTCTAACTTGGGCCCAAATTGTAAAATGGCCTTATCTATTGGCGATTTCGTCCCAATTCACATTCCAAGTAATATTCGGCATGCTAATTACATTGCCGGTTGCGAAATTGCATTATCTCTTATAGTTTCAGAGATATGGACTATCGATAATTTACACCTTAGGCTCTGCTTCTAACTTGGGCCCAAATTGTAAAATGGTCTTATCTATTGGCGATTTCGTTCCAATTCACATTCCAAGTAATATTCGGCATGCTAATTACATTGCCGGTTGCCAAATTGCATTAACTCTTATAGTTTCCGAGATATGGACTATCGATAATTTACACCTTAGGCTCTGCTTCTAACTTGGGCCCAAATTGTAAAATGGTCTTATCTATTGGCGATTTCGTTCCAATTCACATTCCAAGTAATATTCGGCATGCTAATTACATTGCCGGTTGCCAAATTGCATTATCTCTTATAGTTTCCGAGATATGGACTATCGATAATTTACACCTTAGGCTCTGCTTCTAACTTGGGCCCAAATTGTAAAATGGTCTTACCTATTGGCGATTCCGTTCCAATTCACATTCCAAGTAATATTCGGCATGCTAATTACATTGCCGGTTGCCAAATTGCATTATCACTTATAGTTTCCGAGATATGGACTATCGATAATTTACACCTTAGGCTCTGCTTCTAACTTGGGCCCAAATTGTAAAATGGTCTTATCTATTGGCGATTTCGTCCCAATTCACATTCCAAGTGATATTCGGCATGCTAATTACATTGCCGGTTGCGAAATTGCATTATCTCTTATAGTTTCCGAGATATGGACTATCGATAATTTACACCTTAGGCTCTGCTTCTAACTTGCTCCCAAATTGTAAAATGGTCTTATCTATTGGCGATTTCGTTCCAATTCACATTCCAAGTAATATTCGACATGCTAATTACATTGCCGGTTGCCAAATTGCATTATCTCTTATAGTTTCCGAGATATGGACTATCGATAATTTACACCTTAGGCTCTGCTTCTAACTTGGGCCCAAATTGTAAAATGGTCTTATCTATTGGCGATTTCGTTCCAATTCACATTCCAAGTAATATTCGGCATGCTAATTACATTGCCGGTTGCCAAATTGCATTATCTCTTATAGTTTCCGAGATATGGACTATCGATAATTTACACCTTAGGCTCTGCTTCTAACTTGGGCCCAAATTGTAAAATGGTCTTATCTATTGGCGATTTCGTCCCAATTCACATTCCAAGTGATATTCGGCATGCTAATTACATTGCCGGTTGCGAAATTGCATTATCTCTTATAGTTTCCGAGATATGGACTATCGATAATTTACACCTTAGGCTCTGCTTCTAACTTGGGCCCAAATTGTAAAATGGTCTTATCTATTGGCGATTTCGTTCCAATTCACATTCCAAGTAATATTCGGCATGCTAATTACATTGCCGGTTGCCAAATTGCATTATCTCTTATAGTTTCCGAGATATGGACTATCGATAATTTACACCTTAGGCTCTGCTTCTAACTTGGGCCCAAATTGTAAAATGGTCTTATCTATTGGCGATTTCGTTCCAATTCACATTCCAAGTAATATTCGGCATGCTAATTACATTGCCGGTTGCCAAATTGCATTATCTCTTATAGTTTCCGAGATATGGACTATCGATAATTTACACCTTAGGCTCTGCTTCTAACTTGGGCCCAAATTGTAAAATGGTCTTATCTATTGGCGATTTAGTTGCAATTCACATTCCAAGTAATATTCGGCATGCTAATTACATTGCCGGTTGCCAAATTGCATTATCTCTTATAGTTTCCGAGATATGGACTATCGATAATTTACACCTTAGGCTCTGCTTCTAACTTGGGCCCAAATTGTAAAATGGTCTTATCTATTGGCGATTTCGTTCCAATTCACATTCCAAGTAATATTCGGCATGCTAATTACATTGCCGGTTGCCAAATTGCATTATCTCTTATAGTTTCCGAGATATGGACTATCGATAATTTACACCTTAGGCTCTGCTTCTAACTTGGGCCCAAATTGTAAAATGGTCTTATCTATTGGCGATTTCGTTCCAATTCACATTCCAAGTAATATTCGGCATGCTAATTACATTGCCGGTTGCCAAATTGCATTATCTCTTATAGTTTCCGAGATATGGACTATCGATAATTTATACCTTAGGCTCTGCTTCTAACTTGGGCCCAAATTGTAAAATGGTCTTATCTATTGGCGATTTCGTCCCAATTCACATTCCAAGTGATATTCGGCATGCTAATTACATTGCCGGTTGCGAAATTGCATTATCTCTTATAGTTTCCGAGATATGGACTATCGATAATTTACACCTTAGGCTCTGCTTCTAACTTGCTCCCAAATTGTAAAATGGTCCTATCTATTGACGATTTCGTTCCAATTCACATTCCAAGTAATATTCGGCATGCTAATTACATTGCCGGTTGCCAAATTGCATTATCTCTTATAGTTTCCGAGATATGGACTATCGATAATTTACACCTTAGGCTCTGCTTCTAACTTGGGCCCAAATTGTAAAATGGTCTTATCTATTGGCGATTTCGTTCCAATTCACATTCCAAGTAATATTCGGCATGCTAATTACATTGCCGGTTGCCAAATTGCATTATCTCTTATAGTTTCCGAGATATGGACTATCGATAATTTACACCTTAGGCTCTGCTTCTAACTTGGGCCCAAATTGTAAAATGGTCTTATCTATTGGCGATTTCGTTCCAATTCAAATTCCAAGTAATATTCGGCATGCTAATTACATTGCCGGTTGCCAAATTGCATTATCTCTTATAGTTTCCGAGATATGGACTATCGATAATTTACACCTTAGGCTCTGCTTCTAACTTGGGCCCAAATTGTAAAATGGTCTTATCTATTGGCGATTTCGTCCCAATTCACATTCCAAGTGATATTCGGCATGCTAATTACATTGCCGGTTGCGAAATTGCATTATCTCTTATAGATTCCGAGATATGGACTATCGATAATTTACACCTTAGGCTCTGCTTCTAACTTGGGCCCAAATTGTAAAATGGTCTTATCTATTGGCAATTTCGTTCCAATTCACATTCCAAGTAATATTCGGCATGCTAATTACATTGCCGGTTGCCAAATTGCATTATCTCTTATAGTTTCCGAGATATGGACTATCGATAATTTACACCTTAGGCTCTGCTTCTAACTTGGGCCCAAATTGTAAAATGGTCTTATCTATTGGCGATTTCGTCCCAATTCACATTCCAAGTGATATTCGGCATGCTAATTACATTGCCGGTTGCGAAATTGCATTATGTCTTATAGTTTCCGAGATATGGACTATCGATAATTTACACCTTAGGCTCTGCTTCTAACTTGCTCCCAAATTGTAAAATGGTCTTATCTATTGGCGATTTCGTTCCAATTCACATTCCAAGTAATATTCGGCATGCTAATTACATTGCCGGTTGCCAAATTGCATTATCTCTTATAGTTTCCGAGATATGAACTATCGATAATTTACACCTTAGGCTCTGCTTCTAACTTGGGCCCAAATTGTAAAATGGTCTTATCTATTGGCGATTTCGTTCCAATTCACATTCCAAGTAATATTCGGCATGCTAATTACATTGCCGGTTGCCAAATTGCATTATCTCTTATAGTTTCCGAGATATGGACTATCGATAATTTACACCTTAGGCTCTGCTTCTAAGTTGGGCCCAAATTGTAAAATGGTCTTATCTATTGGCGATTTCGTTCCAATTCACATTCCAAGTAATATTCGGCATGCTAATTACATTGCCGGTTGCCAAATTGAATTATCTCTTATAGTTTCCGAGATATGGACTATCGATAATTTACACCTTAGGCTCTGCTTCTAACTTGGGCCCAAATTGTAAAATGGTCTTACCTATTGGCGATTTCGTTCCAATTCACATTCCAAGTAATATTCGGCATGCTAATTACATTGCCGGTTGCCAAATTGCATTATCTCTTATAGTTTCCGAGATATGGACTATCGATAATTTACACCTTAGGCTCTGCTTCTAACTTGGGCCCAAATTGTAAAATGGTCTTATCTATTGGCTATTTCGTTCCAATTCACATTCCAAGTAATATTCGGCATGCTAATTACATTGCCGGTTACCAAATTGCATTATCTCTTATAGTTTCCGAGATATGGACTATCGATAATTTACACCTTAGGCTCTGCTTCTAACTTGGGCCCAAATTGTAAAATGGTCTTATCTATTGGCGATTTCGTTCCAATTCACACTCCAAGTAATATTCGGCATGCTAATTACATTGCCGGTTGCCAAATTGCATTATCTCTTATAGTTTCCGAGATATGGACTATCGATAATTTACACCTTAGGCTCTGCTTCTAACTTGGGCCCAAATTGTAAAATGGTCTTATCTATTGGCGATTTCGTCCCAATTCACATTCCAAGTGATATTCGGCATGCTAATTACATTGCCGGTTGCGAAATTGCATTATCTCTTATAGTTTCCGAGATATGGACTATCAATAATTTACACCTTAGGCTCTGCTTCTAACTTGGGCCCAAATTGTAAAATGGTCTTATCTTTTGGCGATTTCGTTCCAATTCACATTCCAAGTAATATTCGGCATGCTAATTACATTGCCGGTTGCCAAATTGCATTATCTCTTATAGTTTCCGAGATATGGACTATCGATAATTTACACCTTAGGCTCTGCTTCTAACTTGGGCCCAAATTGTAAAATGGTCTTATCTATTGGCGATTTCGTTCCAATTCACATTCCAAGTAATATTCGGCATGCTAATTACATTGCCGGTTGCCAAATTGCATTATCTCTTATAGTTTCCGAGATATGGACTATCGATAATTTACACCTTAGGCTCTGCTTCTAACTTGGGCCCAAATTGTAAAATGGTCTTATCTATTGGCGATTTAGTTGCAATTCACATTCCAAGTAATATTCGGCATGCTAATTACATTGCCGGTTGCCAAATTGCATTATCTCTTATAGTTTCCGAGATATGGACTATCGATAATTTACACCTTAGGCTCTGCTTCTTACTTGGGCCCAAATTGTAAAATGGTCTTATCTATTGGCGATTTCGTTCCAATTCACATTCCAAGTAATATTCGGCATGCTAATTACATTGCCGGTTGCCAAATTGCATTATCTCTTATAGTTTCCGAGATATGGACTATCGATAATTTACACCTTAGGCTCTGCTTCTAACTTGGGCCCAAATTGTAAAATGGTCTTATCTATTGGCGATTTCGTTCCAATTCACATTCCAAGTAATATTCGGCATGCTAATTACATTGCCGGTTGCCAAATTGCATTATCTCTTATAGTTTCCGAGATATGGACTATCGATAATTTATACCTTAGGCTCTGCTTCTAACTTGGGCCCAAATTGTAAAATGGTCTTATCTATTGGCGATTTCGTCCCAATTCACATTCCAAGTGATATTCGGCATGCTAATTA
Source organism: Rhynchophorus ferrugineus (assembly GCF_030347505.1). Classification (NCBI taxonomy): domain Eukaryota; kingdom Metazoa; phylum Arthropoda; class Insecta; order Coleoptera; family Curculionidae; genus Rhynchophorus; species Rhynchophorus ferrugineus. The sequence continues at coordinate 33,769 of NW_027472832.1, forward strand.
CATTGCCGGTTGCGAAATTGCATTATCTCTTATAGTTTCCGAGATATGGACTATCGATAATTTACACCTTAGGCTCTGCTTCTAACTTGCGCCCAAATTGTAAAATGGTCTTATCTATTGGCGATTTCGTTCCAATTCACATTCCAAGTAATATTCGGCATGCTAATTACATTGCCGGTTGCCAAATTGCATTATCTCTTATAGTTTCCGAGATATGGACTATCGATAATTTACACCTTAGGCTCTGCTTCTAACTTGGGCCCAAATTGTAAAATGGTCTTATCTATTGGCGATTTCGTTCCAATTCACATTCCAAGTAATATTCGGCATGCTAATTACATTGCCGGTTGCCAAATTGCATTATCTCTTATAGTTTCCGAGATATGGACTATCGATAATTTACACCTTAGGCTCTGCTTCTAACTTGGGCCCAAATTGTAAAATGGTCTTATCTATTGGCGATTTCGTTCCAATTCACATTCCAAGTAATATTCGGCATGCTAATTACATTGCCGGTTGCCAAATTGCATTATCTCTTATAGTTTCCGAGATAAGGACTATCGATAATTTACACCTTAGGCTCTGCTTCTAACTTGGGCCCAAATTGTAAAATGGTCTTATCTATTGGCGATTTCGTCCCAATTCACATTCCAAGTGATATTCGGCATGCTAATTACATTGCCGGTTGCGAAATTGCATTATCTCTTATAGTTTCCGAGATATTGACTATCGATAATTTACACCTTAGGCTCTGCTTCTAACTTGGGCCCAAATTGTAAAATGGACTTATCTATTGGCAATTTCGTTCCAATTCACATTCCAAGTAATATTCGGCATGCTAATTACATTGCCGGTTGCCAAATTGCATTATCTCTTATAGTTTCCGAGATATGGACTATCGATAATTTACACCTTAGGCTCTGCTTCTAACTTGGGCCCAAATTGTAAAATGGTCTTATCTATTGGCGATTTCGTCCCAATTCACATTCCAAGTAATATTCGGCATGCTAATTACATTGCCGGTTGCGAAATTGCATTATCTCTTATAGTTTCCGAGATATGGACTATCGATAATTTACACCTTAGGCTCTGCTTCTAACTTGCTCCCAAATTGTAAAATGGTCTTATCTATTGGCGATTTCGTTCCAATTCACATTCCAAGTAATATTCGGCATGCTAATTACATTGCCGGTTGCCAAATTGCATTATCTCTTATAGTTTCCGAGATATGGACTATCGATAATTTACACCTTAGGCTCTGCTTCTAACTTGGGCCCAAATTGTAAAATGGTCTTATCTATTGGCGATTTCGTTCCAATTCACATTCCAAGTAATATTCGGCATGCTAATTACATTGCCGGTTGCCAAATTGCATTATCTCTTATAGTTTCCGAGATATGGACTATCAATAATTTACACCTTAGGCTCTGCTTCTAACTTGGGCCCAAATTGTAAAATGGTCTTATCTATTGGCGATTTCGTTCCAATTCACATTCCAAGTAATATTCCGCATGCTAATTACATTGCCGGTTGCCAAATTGCATTATCTCTTATAGTTTCCGAGATATGGACTATCGATAATTTACACCTTAGGCTCTGCTTCTAACTTGGGCCCAAATTGTAAAATGGCCTTATCTATTGGCGATTTCGTCCCAATTCACATTCCAAGTAATATTCGGCATGCTAATTACATTGCCGGTTGCGAAATTGCATTATCTCTTATAGTTTCAGAGATATGGACTATCGATAATTTACACCTTAGGCTCTGCTACTAACTTGGGCCCAAATTGTAAAATGGTCTTATCTATTGGCAATTTCGTTCCAATTCACATTCCTAGTAATATTCGGCATGCTAATTACATTGCCGGTTGCCAAATTGCATTATCTCTTATAGTTTCCGAGATATGGACTATCGATAATTTACACCTTAGGCTCTGCTTCTAACTTGGGCCCAAATTGTAAAATGGTCTTATCTATTGGCGATTTCGTTCCAATTCACATTCCAAGTAATATTCGGCATGCTAATTACATTGCCGGTTGCCAAATTGCATTAACTCTTATAGTTTCCGAGATATGGACTATCGATAATTTACACCTTAGGCTCTGCTTCTAACTTGGGCCCAGATTGTAAAATGGTCTTATCTATTGGCGATTTCGTTCCAATTCACATTCCAAGTAATATTCGGCATGCTAATTACATTGCCGGTTGCCAAATTGCATTATCTCTTATAGTTTCCGAGATATGGACTATCGATAATTTACACCTTAGGCTCTGCTTCTAACTTGGGCCCAAATTGTAAAATGGTCTTACCTATTGGCGATTCCGTTCCAATTCACATTCCAAGTAATATTCGGCATGCTAATTACATTGCCGGTTGCCAAATTGCATTATCTCTTATAGTTTCCGAGATATGGACTATCGATAATTTACACCTTAGGCTCTGCTTCTAACTTGGGCCCAAATTGTAAAATGGTCTTATCTATTGGCGATTTCGTCCCAATTCACATTCCAAGAGATATTCGGCATGCTAATTACATTGCCGGTTGCGAAATTGCATTATCTCTTATAGTTTCCGAGATATGGACTATCGATAATTTACACCTTAGGCTCTGCTTCTAACTTGCTCCCAAATTGTAAAATGGTCTTATCTATTGGCGATTTCGTTCCAATTCACATTCCAAGTAATATTCGGCATGCTAATTACATTGCCGGTTGCCAAATTGCATTATCTCTTATAGTTTCCGAGATATGGACTATCGATAATTTACACCTTAGGCTCTGCTTCTAACTTGGGCCCAAATTGTAAAATGGTCTTATCTATTGGCGATTTCGTTCCAATTCACATTCCAAGTAATATTCGGCATGCTAATTACATTGCCGGTTGCCAAATTGCATTATCTCTTATAGTTTCCGAGATATGGACTATCGATAATTTACACCTTAGGCTCTGCTTCTAACTTGGGCCCAAATTGTAAAATGGTCTTATCTATTGGCGATTTCGTTCCAATTCACATTCCAAGTAATATTCGGCATGCTAATTACATTGCCGGTTGCCAAATTGCATTATCTCTTATAGTTTCCGAGATATGGACTATCAATAATTTACACCTTAGGCTCTGCTTCTAACTTGGGCCCAAATTGTAAAATGGTCTTATCTATTGGCGATTTCGTTCCAATTCACATTCCAAGTAATATTCCGCATGCTAATTACATTGCCGGTTGCCAAATTGCATTATCTCTTATAGTTTCCGAGATATGGACTATCGATAATTTACACCTTAGGCTCTGCTTCAAACTTGGGCCCAAATTGTAAAATGGCCTTATCTATTGGCGATTTCGTCCCAATTCACATTCCAAGTAATATTCGGCATGCTAATTACATTGCCGGTTGCGAAATTGCATTATCTCTTATAGTTTCAGAGATATGGACTATCGATAATTTACACCTTAGGCTCTGCTTCTAACTTGGGCCCAAATTGTAAAATGGTCTTATCTATTGGCAATTTCGTTCCAATTCACATTCCAAGTAATATTCGGCATGCTAATTACATTGCCGGTTGCCAAATTGCATTATCTCTTATAGTTTCCGAGATATGGACTATCGATAATTTACACCTTAGGCTCTGCTTCTAACTTGGGCCCAAATTGTAAAATGGTCTTATCTATTGGCGATTTCGTTCCAATTCACATTCCAAGTAATATTCGGCATGCTAATTACATTGCCGGTTGCCAAATTGCATTAACTCTTATAGTTTCCGAGATATGGACTATCGATAATTTACACCTTAGGCTCTGCTTCTAACTTGGGCCCAAATTGTAAAATGGTCTTATCTATTGGCGATTTCGTTCCAATTCACATTCCAAGTAATATTCGGCATGCTAATTACATTGCCGGTTGCCAAATTGCATTATCTCTTATAGTTTCCGAGATATGGACTATCGATAATTTACACCATAGGCTCTGCTTCTAACTTGGGCCCAAATTGTAAAATGGTCTTATCTATTGGCGATTTCGTTCCAATTCACATTCCAAGTAATATTCGGCATGCTAATTACATTGCCGGTTGCCAAATTGCATTATCTCTTATAGTTTCCGAGATATGGACTATCGATAATTTACACCTTAGGCTCTGCTTCTAACTTGGGCCCAAATTGTAAAATGGTCTTATCTATTGGCGATTTCGTTCCAATTCACACTCCAAGTAATATTCGGCATGCTAATTACATTGCCGGTTGCGAAATTGCATTATCTCTTATAGTTTCCGAGATATGGACTATCGATAATTTACACCTTAGGCTCTGCTTCTAACTTGGGCCCAAATTGTAAAATGGTCTTATCTATTGGCGATTTCGTTCCAATTCACATTCCAAGTAATATTCGGCATGCTAATTACATTGCCGGTTGCCAAATTGCATTATCTCTTATAGTTTCCGAGATATGGACTATCGATAATTTACACCTTAGGCTCTGCTTCTAACTTGGGCCCAAATTGTAAAATGGTCTTACCTATTGGCGATTCCGTTCCAATTCACATTCCAAGTAATATTCGGCATGCTAATTACATTGCCGGTTGCCAAATTGCATTATCTCTTATAGTTTCCGAGATATGGACTATCGATAATTTACACCTTAGGCTCTGCTTCTAACTTGCTCCCAAATTGTAAAATGGTCTTATCTATTGGCGATTTCGTTCCAATTCACATTCCAAGTAATATTCGGCATGCTAATTACATTGCCGGTTGCGAAATTGCATTATCTCTTATAGTTTCCGAGATATGGACTATCGATAATTTACACCTTAGGCTCTGCTTCTAACTTGGGCCCAAATTGTAAAATGGTCTTATCTATTGGCGATTTCGTTCCAATTCACATTCCAAGTAATATTCGGCATGCTAATTACATTGCCGGTTGCCAAATTGCATTAACTCTTATAGTTTCCGAGATATGGACTATCGATAATTTACACCTTAGGCTCTGCTTCTAACTTGGGCCCAAATTGTAAAATGGTCTTATCTATTGGCGATTTCGTTCCAATTCACATTCCAAGTAATATTCGGCATGCTAATTACATTGCCGGTTGCCAAATTGCATTATCTCTTATAGTTTCCGAGATATGGACTATCGATAATTTACACCTTAGGCTCTGCTTCTAACTTGGGCCCAAATTGTAAAATGGTCTTATCTATTGGCGATTTCGTTCCAATTCACATTCCAAGTAATATTCGGCATGCTAATTACATTGCCGGTTGCCAAATTGCATTATCTCTTATAGTTTCCGAGATATGGACTATCGATAATTTACACCTTAGGCTCTGCTTCTAACTTGGGCCCAAATTGTAAAATGGTCTTATCTATTGGCGATTTCGTTCCAATTCACATTCCAAGTAATATTCGGCATGCTAATTACATTGCCGGTTGCCAAATTGCATTATCTCTTATAGTTTCCGAGATATGGACTATCAATAATTTACACCTTAGGCTCTGCTTCTAACTTGGGCCCAAATTGTAAAATGGTCTTATCTATTGGCGATTTCGTTCCAATTCACATTCCAAGTAATATTCCGCATGCTAATTACATTGCCGGTTGCCAAATTGCATTATCTCTTATAGTTTCCGAGATATGGACTATCGATAATTTACACCTTAGGCTCTGCTTCTAACTTGGGCCCAAATTGTAAAATGGCCTTATCTATTGGCGATTTCGTCCCAATTCACATTCCAAGTAATATTCGGCATGCTAATTACATTGCCGGTTGCGAAATTGCATTATCACTTATAGTTTCAGAGATATGGACTATCGATAATTTACACCTTAGGCTCTGCTTCTAACTTGGGCCCAAATTGTAAAATGGTCTTATCTATTGGCAATTTCGTTCCAATTCACATTCCAAGTAATATTCGGCATGCTAATTACATTGCCGGTTGCCAAATTGCATTATCTCTTATAGTTTCCGAGATATGGACTATCGATAATTTACACCTTAGGCTCTGCTTCTAACTTGGGCCCAAATTGTAAAATGGTCTTATCTATTGGCGATTTCGTTCCAATTCACATTCCAAGTAATATTCGGCATGCTAATTACATTGCCGGTTGCCAAATTGCATTAACTCTTATAGTTTCCGAGATATGGACTATCGATAATTTACACCTTAGGCTCTGCTTCTAACTTGGGCCCAAATTGTAAAATGGTCTTATCTATTGGCGATTTCGTTCCAATTCACATTCCAAGTAATATTCGGCATGCTAATTACATTGCCGGTTGCCAAATTGCATTATCTCTTATAGTTTCCGAGATATGGACTATCGATAATTTACACCATAGGCTCTGCTTCTAACTTGGGCCCAAATTGTAAAATGGTCTTATCTATTGGCGATTTCGTTCCAATTCACATTCCAAGTAATATTCGGCATGCTAATTACATTGCCGGTTGCCAAATTGCATTATCTCTTATAGTTTCCGAGATATGGACTATCGATAATTTACACCTTAGGCTCTGCTTCTAACTTGGGCCCAAATTGTAAAATGGTCTTATCTATTGGCGATTTCGTTCCAATTCACACTCCAAGTAATATTCGGCATGCTAATTACATTGCCGGTTGCGAAATTGCATTATCTCTTATAGTTTCCGAGATATGGACTATCGATAATTTACACCTTAGGCTCTGCTTCTAACTTGGGCCCAAATTGTAAAATGGTCTTATCTATTGGCGATTTCGTTCCAATTCACATTCCAAGTAATATTCGGCATGCTAATTACATTGCCGGTTGCCAAATTGCATTATCTCTTATAGTTTCCGAGATATGGACTATCGATAATTTACACCTTAGGCTCTGCTTCTAACTTGGGCCCAAATTGTAAAATGGTCTTACCTATTGGCGATTCCGTTCCAATTCACATTCCAAGTAATATTCGGCATGCTAATTACATTGCCGGTTGCCAAATTGCATTATCTCTTATAGTTTCCGAGATATGGACTATCGATAATTTACACCTTAGGCTCTGCTTCTAACTTGGGCCCAAATTGTAAAATGGTCTTATCTATTGGCGATTTCGTCCCAATTCACATTCCAAGTGATATTCGGCATGCTAATTACATTGCCGGTTGCGAAATTGCATTATCTCTTATAGTTTCCGAGATATGGACTATCGATAATTTACACCTTAGGCTCTGCTTCTAACTTGCTCCCAAATTGTAAAATGGTCTTATCTATTGGCGATTTCGTTCCAATTTACATTCCAAGTAATATTCGGCATGCTAATTACATTGCCGGTTGCCAAATTGCATTATCTCTTATAGTTTCCGAGATATGGACTATCGATAATTTACACCTTAGGCTCTGCTTCTAACTTGGGCCCAAATTGTAAAATGGTCTTATCTATTGGCGATTTCGTTCCTATTCACATTCCAAGTAATATTCGGCATGCTAATTACATTGCCGGTTGCCAAATTGCATTATCTCTTATAGTTTCCGAGATATGGACTATCGATAATTTACACCTTAGGCTCTGCTTCTAACTTGGGCCCAAATTGTAAAATGGTCTTATCTATTGGCGAATTCGTTCCAATTCACATTCCAAGTAATATTCAGCATGCTAATTACATTGCCGGTTGCCAAATTGCATTATCTCTTATAGTTTCCGAGATATGGACTATCAATAATTTACACCTTAGGCTCTGCTTCTAACTTGGGCCCAAATTGTAAAATGGTCTTATCTATTGGCGATTTCGTTCCAATTCACATTCCAAGTAATATTCCGCATGCTAATTACATTGCCGGTTGCTAAATTGCATTATCTCTTATAGTTTCCGAGATATGGACTATCGATAATTTACACCTTAGGCTCTGCTTCTAACTTGGGCCCAAATTGTAAAATGGCCTTATCTATTGGCGATTTCGTCCCAATTCACATTCCAAGTAATATTCGGCATGCTAATTACATTGCCGGTTGCGAAATTGCATTATCTCTTATAGTTTCAGAGATATGGACTATCGATAATTTACACCTTAGGCTCTGCTTCTAACTTGGGCCCAAATTGTAAAATGGTCTTATCTATTGGCAATTTCGTTCCAATTCACATTCCAAGTAATATTCGGCATGCTAATTACATTGCCGGTTGCCAAATTGCATTATCTCTTATAGTTTCCGAGATATGGACTATCGATAATTTACACCTTAGGCTCTGCTTCTAACTTGGGCCCAAATTGTGAAATGGTCTTATCTATTGGCGATTTCGTTCCAATTCACATTCCAAGTAATATTCGGCATGCTAATTACATTGCCGGTTGCCAAATTGCATTAACTCTTATAGTTTCCGAGATATGGACTATCGATAATTTACACCTTAGGCTCTGCTTCTAACTTGGGCCCAAATTGTAAAATGGTCTTATCTATTGGCGATTTCGTTCCAATTCACATTCCAAGTAATATTCGGCATGCTAATTACATTGCCGGTTGCCAAATTGCATTATCTCTTATAGTTTCCGAGATATGGACTATCGATAATTTACACCATAGGCTCTGCTTCTAACTTGGGCCCAAATTGTAAAATGGTCTTATCTATTGGCGATTTCGTTCCAATTCACATTCCAAGTAATATTCGGCATGCTAATTACATTGCCGGTTGCCAAATTGCATTATCTCTTATAGTTTCCGAGATATGGACTATCGATAATTTACACCTTAGGCTCTGCTTCTAACTTGGGCCCAAATTGTAAAATGGTCTTATCTATTGGCGATTTCGTTCCAATTCACATTCCAAGTAATATTCGGCATGCTAATTACATTGCCGGTTGCCAAATTGCATTATCTCTTATAGTTTCCGAGATATGGACTATCAATAATTTACACCTTAGGCTCTGCTTCTAACTTGGGCCCAAATTGTAAAATGGTCTTATCTATTGGCGATTTCGTTCCAATTCACATTCCAAGTAATATTCCGCATGCTAATTACATTGCCGGTTGCTAAATTGCATTATCTCTTATAGTTTCCGAGATATGGACTATCGATAATTTACACCTTAGGCTCTGCTTCTAACTTGGGCCCAAATTGTAAAATGGCCTTATCTATTGGCGATTTCGTCCCAATTCACATTCCAAGTAATATTCGGCATGCTAATTACATTGCCGGTTGCGAAATTGCATTATCTCTTATAGTTTCAGAGATATGGACTATCGATAATTTACACCTTAGGCTCTGCTTCTAACTTGGGCCCAAATTGTAAAATGGTCTTATCTATTGGCAATTTCGTTCCAATTCACATTCCAAGTAATATTCGGCATGCTAATTACATTGCCGGTTGCCAAATTGCATTATCTCTTATAGTTTCCGAGATATGGACTATCGATAATTTACACCTTAGGCTCTGCTTCTAACTTGGGCCCAAATTGTGAAATGGTCTTATCTATTGGCGATTTCGTTCCAATTCACATTCCAAGTAATATTCGGCATGCTAATTACATTGCCGGTTGCCAAATTGCATTAACTCTTATAGTTTCCGAGATATGGACTATCGATAATTTACACCTTAGGCTCTGCTTCTAACTTGGGCCCAAATTGTAAAATGGTCTTATCTATTGGCGATTTCGTTCCAATTCACATTCCAAGTAATATTCGGCATGCTAATTACATTGCCGGTTGCCAAATTGCATTATCTCTTATAGTTTCCGAGATATGGACTATCGATAATTTACACCATAGGCTCTGCTTCTAACTTGGGCCCAAATTGTAAAATGGTCTTATCTATTGGCGATTTCGTTCCAATTCACATTCCAAGTAATATTCGGCATGCTAATTACATTGCCGGTTGCCAAATTGCATTATCTCTTATAGTTTCCGAGATATGGACTATCGATAATTTACACCTTAGGCTCTGCTTCTAACTTGGGCCCAAATTGTAAAATGGTCTTATCTATTGGCGATTTCGTTCCAATTCACATTCCAAGTAATATTCGGCATGCTAATTACATTGCCGGTTGCCAAATTGCATTATCTCTTATAGTTTCCGAGATATGGACTATCGATAATTTACACCATAGGCTCTGCTTCTAACTTGGGCCCAAATTGTAAAATGGTCTTATCTATTGGCGATTTCGTTCCAATTCACATTCCAAGTAATATTCGGCATGCTAATTACATTGCCGGTTGCCAAATTGCATTATCTCTTATAGTTTCCGAGATATGGACTATCGATAATTTACACCTTAGGCTCTGCTTCTAACTTGGGCCCAAATTGTAAAATGGTCTTATCTATTGGCGATTTCGTTCCAATTCACACTCCAAGTAATATTCGGCATGCTAATTACATTTCCGGTTGCGAAATTGCATTATCTCTTATAGTTTCCGAGATATGGACTATCGATAATTTACACCTTAGGCTCTGCTTCTAACTTGGGCCCAAATTGTAAAATGGTCTTATCTATTGGCGATTTCGTTCCAATTCACATTCCAAGTAATATTCGGCATGCTAATTACATTGCCGGTTGCCAAATTGCATTATCTCTTATAGTTTCCGAGATATGGACTATCGATAATTTACACCTTAGGCTCTGCTTCTAACTTGGGCCCAAATTGTAAAATGGTCTTACCTATTGGCGATTCCGTTCCAATTCACATTCCAAGTAATATTCGGCATGCTAATTACATTGCCGGTTGCCAAATTGCATTATCTCTTATAGTTTCCGAGATATGGACTATCGATAATTTACACCTTAGGCTCTGCTTCTAACTTGGGCCCAAATTGTAAAATGGTCTTATCTATTGGCGATTTCGTTCCAATTCACATTCCAAGTAATATTCGGCATGCTAATTACATTGCCGGTTGCCAAATTGCATTATCTCTTATAGTTTCCGAGATATGGACTATCGATAATTTACACCTTAGGCTCTGCTTCTAACTTGGGCCCAAATTGTAAAATGGTCTTATCTATTGGCGATTTCGTCCCAATTCACATTCCAAGTGATATTCGGCATGCTAATTACATTGCCGGTTGCCAAATTGCATTATCTCTTATAGTTTCCGAGATATGGACTATCAATAATTTACACCTTAGGCTCTGCTTCTAACTTGGGCCCAAATTGTAAAATGGTCTTATCTATTGGCGATTTCGTTCCAATTCACATTCCAAGTAATATTCCGCATGCTAATTACATTGCCGGTTGCCAAATTGCATTATCTCTTATAGTTTCCGAGATATGGACTATCGATAATTTACACCTTAGGCTCTGCTTCAAACTTGGGCCCAAATTGTAAAATGGCCTTATCTATTGGCGATTTCGTCCCAATTCACATTCCAAGTAATATTCGGCATGCTAATTACATTGCCGGTTGCGAAATTGCATTATCTCTTATAGTTTCAGAGATATGGACTATCGATAATTTACACCTTAGGCTCTGCTTCTAACTTGGGCCCAAATTGTAAAATGGTCTTATCTATTGGCAATTTCGTTCCAATTCACATTCCAAGTAATATTCGGCATGCTAATTACATTGCCGGTTGCCAAATTGCATTATCTCTTATAGTTTCCGAGATATGGACTATCGATAATTTACACCTTAGGCTCTGCTTCTAACTTGGGCCCAAATTGTAAAATGGTCTTATCTATTGGCGATTTCGTTCCAATTCACATTCCAAGTAATATTCGGCATGCTAATTACATTGCCGGTTGCCAAATTGCATTAACTCTTATAGTTTCCGAGATATGGACTATCGATAATTTACACCTTAGGCTCTGCTTCTAACTTGGGCCCAAATTGTAAAATGGTCTTATCTATTGGCGATTTCGTTCCAATTCACATTCCAAGTAATATTCGGCATGCTAATTACATTGCCGGTTGCCAAATTGCATTAACTCTTATAGTTTCCGAGATATGGACTATCGATAATTTACACCTTAGGCTCTGCTTCTAACTTGGGCCCAAATTGTAAAATGGTCTTATCTATTGGCGATTTCGTTCCAATTCACATTCCAAGTAATATTCGGCATGCTAATTACATTGCCGGTTGCCAAATTGCATTATCTCTTATAGTTTCCGAGATATGGACTATCGATAATTTACACCTTAGGCTCTGCTTCTAACTTGGGCCCAAATTGTAAAATGGTCTTATCTATTGGCAATTTCGTTCCAATTCACATTCCAAGTAATATTCGGCATGCTAATTACATTGCCGGTTGCCAAATTGCATTATCTCTTATAGTTTCCGAGATATGGACTATCGATAATTTACACCTTAGGCTCTGCTTCTAACTTGGGCCCAAATTGTAAAATGGTCTTATCTATTGGCGATTTCGTTCCAATTCACATTCCAAGTAATATTCGGCATGCTAATTACATTGCCGGTTGCCAAATTGCATTAACTCTTATAGTTTCCGAGATATGGACTATCGATAATTTACACCTTAGGCTCTGCTTCTAACTTGGGCCCAAATTGTAAAATGGTCTTATCTATTGGCGATTTCGTTCCAATTCACATTCCAAGTAATATTCGGCATGCTAATTACATTGCCGGTTGCCAAATTGCATTATCTCTTATAGTTTCCGAGATATGGACTATCGATAATTTACACCTTAGGCTCTGCTTCTAACTTGGGCCCAAATTGTAAAATGGTCTTATCTATTGGCGATTTCGTTCCAATTCACACTCCAAGTAATATTCGGCATGCTAATTACATTGCCGGTTGCGAAATTGCATTATCTCTTATAGTTTCCGAGATATGGACTATCGATAATTTACACCTTAGGCTCTGCTTCTAACTTGGGCCCAAATTGTAAAATGGTCTTATCTATTGGCGATTTCGTTCCAATTCACATTCCAAGTAATATTCGGCATGCTAATTACATTGCCGGTTGCCAAATTGCATTATCTCTTATAGTTTCCGAGATATGGACTATCGATAATTTACACCTTAGGCTCTGCTTCTAACTTGGGCCCAAATTGTAAAATGGTCTTACCTATTGGCGATTCCGTTCCAATTCACATTCCAAGTAATATTCGGCATGCTAATTACATTGCCGGTTGCCAAATTGCATTATCTCTTATAGTTTCCGAGATATGGACTATCGATAATTTACACCTTAGGCTCTGCTTCTAACTTGGGCCCAAATTGTAAAATGGTCTTATCTATTGGCGATTTCGTTCCAATTCACATTCCAAGTAATATTCGGCATGCTAATTACATTGCCGGTTGCCAAATTGCATTATCTCTTATAGTTTCCGAGATATGGACTATCGATAATTTACACCTTAGGCTCTGCTTCTAACTTGGGCCCAAATTGTAAAATGGTCTTATCTATTGGCGATTTCGTCCCAATTCACATTCCAAGTGATATTCGGCATGCTAATTACATTGCCGGTTGCGAAATTGCATTATCTCTTATAGTTTCCGAGATATGGACTATCGATAATTTACACCTTAGGCTCTGCTTCTAACTTGCTCCCAAATTGTAAAATGGTCTTATCTATTGGCGATTTCGTTCCAATTTACATTCCAAGTAATATTCGGCATGCTAATTACATTGCCGGTTGCCAAATTGCATTATCTCTTATAGTTTCCGAGATATGGACTATCGATAATTTACACCTTAGGCTCTGCTTCTAACTTGGGCCCAAATTGTAAAATGGTCTTATCTATTGGCGATTTCGTTCCTATTCACATTCCAAGTAATATTCGGCATGCTAATTACATTGCCGGTTGCCAAATTGCATTATCTCTTATAGTTTCCGAGATATGGACTATCGATAATTTACACCTTAGGCTCTGCTTCTAACTTGGGCCCAAATTGTAAAATGGTCTTATCTATTGGCGAATTCGTTCCAATTCACATTCCAAGTAATATTCAGCATGCTAATTACATTGCCGGTTGCCAAATTGCATTATCTCTTATAGTTTCCGAGATATGGACTATCAATAATTTACACCTTAGGCTCTGCTTCTAACTTGGGCCCAAATTGTAAAATGGTCTTATCTATTGGCGATTTCGTTCCAATTCACATTCCAAGTAATATTCCGCATGCTAATTACATTGCCGGTTGCTAAATTGCATTATCTCTTATAGTTTCCGAGATATGGACTATCGATAATTTACACCTTAGGCTCTGCTTCTAACTTGGGCCCAAATTGTAAAATGGCCTTATCTATTGGCGATTTCGTCCCAATTCACATTCCAAGTAATATTCGGCATGCTAATTACATTGCCGGTTGCGAAATTGCATTATCTCTTATAGTTTCAGAGATATGGACTATCGATAATTTACACCTTAGGCTCTGCTTCTAACTTGGGCCCAAATTGTAAAATGGTCTTATCTATTGGCAATTTCGTTCCAATTCACATTCCAAGTAATATTCGGCATGCTAATTACATTGCCGGTTGCCAAATTGCATTATCTCTTATAGTTTCCGAGATATGGACTATCGATAATTTACACCTTAGGCTCTGCTTCTAACTTGGGCCCAAATTGTGAAATGGTCTTATCTATTGGCGATTTCGTTCCAATTCACATTCCAAGTAATATTCGGCATGCTAATTACATTGCCGGTTGCCAAATTGCATTAACTCTTATAGTTTCCGAGATATGGACTATCGATAATTTACACCTTAGGCTCTGCTTCTAACTTGGGCCCAAATTGTAAAATGGTCTTATCTATTGGCGATTTCGTTCCATTTCACATTCCAAGTAATATTCGGCATGCTAATTACATTGCCGGTTGCCAAATTGCATTATCTCTTATAGTTTCCGAGATATGGACTATCGATAATTTACACCATAGGCTCTGCTTCTAACTTGGGCCCAAATTGTAAAATGGTCTTATCTATTGGCGATTTCGTTCCAATTCACATTCCAAGTAATATTCGGCATGCTAATTACATTGCCGGTTGCCAAATTGCATTATCTCTTATAGTTTCCGAGATATGGACTATCGATAATTTACACCTTAGGCTCTGCTTCTAACTTGGGCCCAAATTGTAAAATGGTCTTATCTATTGGCGATTTCGTTCCAATTCACATTCCAAGTAATATTCGGCATGCTAATTACATTGCCGGTTGCCAAATTGCATTATCTCTTATAGTTTCCGAGATATGGACTATCGATAATTTACACCATAGGCTCTGCTTCTAACTTGGGCCCAAATTGTAAAATGGTCTTATCTATTGGCGATTTCGTTCCAATTCACATTCCAAGTAATATTCGGCATGCTAATTACATTGCCGGTTGCCAAATTGCATTATCTCTTATAGTTTCCGAGATATGGACTATCGATAATTTACACCTTAGGCTCTGCTTCTAACTTGGGCCCAAATTGTAAAATGGTCTTATCTATTGGCGATTTCGTTCCAATTCACACTCCAAGTAATATTCGGCATGCTAATTACATTTCCGGTTGCGAAATTGCATTATCTCTTATAGTTTCCGAGATATGGACTATCGATAATTTACACCTTAGGCTCTGCTTCTAACTTGGGCCCAAATTGTAAAATGGTCTTATCTATTGGCGATTTCGTTCCAATTCACATTCCAAGTAATATTCGGCATGCTAATTACATTGCCGGTTGCCAAATTGCATTATCTCTTATAGTTTCCGAGATATGGACTATCGATAATTTACACCTTAGGCTCTGCTTCTAACTTGGGCCCAAATTGTAAAATGGTCTTACCTATTGGCGATTCCGTTCCAATTCACATTCCAAGTAATATTCGGCATGCTAATTACATTGCCGGTTGCCAAATTGCATTATCTCTTATAGTTTCCGAGATATGGACTATCGATAATTTACACCTTAGGCTCTGCTTCTAACTTGGGCCCAAATTGTAAAATGGTCTTATCTATTGGCGATTTCGTTCCAATTCACATTCCAAGTAATATTCGGCATGCTAATTACATTGCCGGTTGCCAAATTGCATTATCTCTTATAGTTTCCGAGATATGGACTATCGATAATTTACACCTTAGGCTCTGCTTCTAACTTGGGCCCAAATTGTAAAATGGTCTTATCTATTGGCGATTTCGTCCCAATTCACATTCCAAGTGATATTCGGCATGCTAATTACATTGCCGGTTGCGAAATTGCATTATCTCTTATAGTTTCCGATATATGGACTATCGATAATTTACACCTTAGGCTCTGCTTCTAACTTGCTCCCAAATTGTAAAATGGTCTTATCTATTGGCGATTTCGTTCCAATTCACATTCCAAGTAATATTCGGCATGCTAATTACATTGCCGGTTGCCAAATTGCATTATCTCTTATAGTTTCCGAGATATGGACTATCGGTAATTTACACCTTAGGCTCTGCTTCTAACTTGGGCACAAATTGTAAAATGGTCTTATCTATTGGCGACTTCGTTCCAATTCACATTCCAAGTAATATTCGGCATGCTAATTACATTGCCGGTTGCCAAATTGCATTATCTCTTATAGTTTCCGAGATATGGACTATCGATAATTTACACCTTAGGCTCTGCTTCTAACTTGGGCCCAAATTGTAAAATGGTCTTATCTATTGGCGAATTCGTTCCAATTCACATTCCAAGTAATATTCAGCATGCTAATTACATTGCCGGTTGCCAAATTGCATTATCTCTTATAGTTTCCGAGATATGGACTATCAATAATTTACACCTTAGGCTCTGCTTCTAACTTGGGCCCAAATTGTAAAATGGTCTTATCTATTGGCGATTTCGTTCCAATTCACATTCCAAGTAATATTCCGCATGCTAATTACATTGCCGGTTGCCAAATTGCATTATCTCTTATAGTTTCCGAGATATGGACTATCGATAATTTACACCTTAGGCTCTGCTTCTAACTTGGGCCCAAATTGTAAAATGGCCTTATCTATTGGCGATTTCGTCCCAATTCACATTCCAAGTAATATTCGGCATGCTAATTACATTGCCGGTTGCGAAATTGCATTATCTCTTATAGTTTCAGAGATATGGACTATCGATAATTTACACCTTAGGCTCTGCTTCTAACTTGGGCCCAAATTGTAAAATGGTCTTATCTATTGGCAATTTCGTTCCAATTCACATTCCAAGTAATATTCGGCATGCTAATTACATTGCCGGTTGCCAAATTGCATTATCTCTTATAGTTTCCGAGATATGGACTATCGATAATTTACACCTTAGGCTCTGCTTCTAATTTGGGCCCAAATTGTAAAATGGTCTTATCTATTGGCGATTTCGTTCCAATTCACATTCCAAGTAATATTCGGCATGCTAATTACATTGCCGGTTGCCAAATTGCATTAACTCTTATAGTTTCCGAGATATGGACTATCGATAATTTACACCTTAGGCTCTGCTTCTAACTTGGGCCCAAATTGTAAAATGGTCTTATCTATTGGCGATTTCGTTCCAATTCACATTCCAAGTAATATTCGGCATGCTAATTACATTGCCGGTTGCCAAATTGCATTATCTCTTATAGTTTCCGAGATATGGACTATCGATAATTTACACCATAGGCTCTGCTTCTAACTTGGGCCCAAATTGTAAAATGGTCTTATCTATTGGCGATTTCGTTCCAATTCACATTCCAAGTAATATTCGGCATGCTAATTACATTGCCGGTTGCCAAATTGCATTATCTCTTATAGTTTCCGAGATATGGACTATCGATAATTTACACCTTAGGCTCTGCTTCTAACTTGGGTCCAAATTGTAAAATGGTCTTATCTATTGGCGATTTCGTTCCAATTCACATTCCAAGTAATATTCGGCATGCTAATTACATTGCCGGTTGCCAAATTTCATTATCTCTTATAGTTTCCGAGATATGGACTATCGATAATTTACACCTTAGGCTCTGCTTCTAACTTGGGCCCAAATTGTAAAATGGCCTTATCTATTGGCGATTTCGTCCCAATTCACATTCCAAGTAATATTCGGCATGCTAATTACATTGCCGGTTGCGAAATTGCATTATCTCTTATAGTTTCAGAGATATGGACTATCGATAATTTACACCTTAGGCTCTGCTTCTAACTTGGGCCCAAATTGTAAAATGGTCTTATCTATTGGCAATTTCGTTCCAATTCACATTCCTAGTAATATTCGGCATGCTAATTACATTGCCGGTTGCCAAATTGCATTATCTCTTATAGTTTCCGAGATATGGACTATCGATAATTTACACCTTAGGCTCTGCTTCTAACTTGGGCCCAAATTGTAAAATGGTCTTATCTATTGGCGATTTCGTTCCAATTCACATTCCAAGTAATATTCGGCATGCTAATTACATTGCCGGTTGCCAAATTGCATTAACTCTTATAGTTTCCGAGATATGGACTATCGATAATTTACACCTTAGGCTCTGCTTCTAACTTGGGCCCAAATTGTAAAATGGTCTTATCTATTGGCGATTTCGTTCCAATTCACATTCCAAGTAATATTCGGCATGCTAATTACATTGCCGGTTGCCAAATTGCATTATCTCTTATAGTTTCCGAGATATGGACTATCGATAATTTACACCTTAGGCTCTGCTTCTAACTTGGGCCCAAATTGTAAAATGGTCTTACCTATTGGCGATTCCGTTCCAATTCACATTCCAAGTAATATTCGGCATGCTAATTACATTGCCGGTTGCCAAATTGCATTATCTCTTATAGTTTCCGAGATATGGACTATCGATAATTTACACCTTAGGCTCTGCTTCTAACTTGGGCCCAAATTGTAAAATGGTCTTATCAATTGGCGATTTCGTCCCAATTCACATTCCAAGTGATATTCGGCATGCTAATTACATTGCCGGCTGCGAAATTGCATTATCACTTATAGTTTCCGAGATATGGACTATCGATAATTTACACCTTAGGCTCTGCTTCTAACTTGCTCCCAAATTGTAAAATGGTCTTATCTATTGGCGATTTCGTTCCAATTCACATTCCAAGTAATATTCGGCATGCTAATTACATTGCCGGTTGCCAAATTGCATTATCTCTTATAGTTTCCGAGATATGGACTATCGATAATTTACACCTTAGGCTCTGCTTCTAACTTGGGCCCAAATTGTAAAATGGTCTTATCTATTGGCGATTTCGTTCCAATTCACATTCCAAGTAATATTCGGCATGCTAATTACATTGCCGGTTGCCAAATTGCATTATCTCTTATAGTTTCCGAGATATGGACTATCGATAATTTACACCTTAGGCTCTGCTTCTAACTTGGGCCCAAATTGTAAAATGGTCTTATCTATTGGCGATTTCGTTCCAATTCACATTCCAAGTAATATTCGGCATGCTAATTACATTGCCGGTTGCCAAATTGCATTATCTCTTATAGTTTCCGAGATATGGACTATCAATAATTTACACCTTAGGCTCTGCTTCTAACTTGGGCCCAAATTGTAAAATGGTCTTATCTATTGGCGATTTCGTTCCAATTCACATTCCAAGTAATATTCCGCATGCTAATTACATTGCCGGTTGCCAAATTGCATTATCTCTTATAGTTTCCGAGATATGGACTATCGATAATTTACACCTTAGGCTCTGCTTCTAACTTGGGCCCAAATTGTAAAATGGCCTTATCTATTGGCGATTTCGTCCCAATTCACATTCCAAGTAATATTCGGCATGCTAATTACATTGCCGGTTGCGAAATTGCATTATCTCTTATAGTTTCAGAGATATGGACTATCGATAATTTACACCTTAGGCTCTGCTTCTAACTTGGGCCCAAATTGTAAAATGGTCTTATCTATTGGCAATTTCGTTCCAATTCACATTCCAAGTAATATTCGGCATGCTAATTACATTGCCGGTTGCCAAATTGCATTATCTCTTATAGTTTCCGAGATATGGACTATCGATAATTTACACCTTAGGCTCTGCTTCTAACTTGGGCCCAAATTGTAAAATGGTCTTATCTATTGGCGATTTCGTTCCAATTCACATTCCAAGTAATATTCGGCATGCTAATTACATTGACGGTTGCCAAATTGCATTAACTCTTATAGTTTCCGAGATATGGACTATCGATAATTTACACCTTAGGCTCTGCTTCTAACTTGGGCCCAAATTGTAAAATGGTCTTATCTATTGGCGATTTCTTTCCAATTCACATTCCAAGTAATATTCGGCATGCTAATTACATTGCCGGTTGCCAAATTGCATTATCTCTTATAGTTTCCGAGATATGGACTATCGATAATTTACACCATAGGCTCTGCTTCTAACTTGGGCCCAAATTGTAAAATGGTCTTATCTATTGGCGATTTCGTTCCAATTCACATTCCAAGTAATATTCGGCATGCTAATTACATTGCCGGTTGCCAAATTGCATTATCTCTTATAGTTTCCGAGATATGGACTATCGATAATTTACACCTTAGGCTCTGCTACTAACTTGGGCCCAAATTGTAAAATGGTCTTATCTATTGGCGATTTCGTTCCAATTCACACTCCAAGTAATATTCGGCATGCTAATTACATTGCCGGTTGCGAAATTGCATTATCTCTTATAGTTTCCGAGATATGGACTATCGATAATTTACACCTTAGGCTCTGCTTCTAACTTGGGCCCAAATTGTAAAATGGTCTTATCTATTGGCGATTTCGTTCCAATTCACATTCCAAGTAATATTCGGCATGCTAATTACATTGCCGGTTGCCAAATTGCATTATCTCTTATAGTTTCCGAGATATGGACTATCGATAATTTACACCTTAGGCTCTGCTTCTAACTTGGGCCCAAATTGTAAAATGGTCTTACCTATTGGCGATTCCGTTCCAATTCACATTCCAAGTAATATTCGGCATGCTAATTACATTGCCGGTTGCCAAATTGCATTATCTCTTATAGTTTCCGAGATATGGACTATCGATAATTTACACCTTAGGCTCTGCTTCTAACTTGGGCCCAAATTGTAAAATGGTCTTATCTATTGGCGATTTCGTTCCAATTCACATTCCAAGTAATATTCGGCATGCTAATTACATTGCCGGTTGCCAAATTGCATTATCTCTTATAGTTTCCGAGATATGGACTATCGATAATTTACACCTTAGGCTCTGCTTCTAACTTGGGCCCAAATTGTAAAATGGTCTTATCTATTGGCGATTTCGTCCCAATTCACATTCCAAGTGATATTCGGCATGCTAATTACATTGCCGGTTGCGAAATTGCATTATCTCTTATAGTTTCCGAGATATGGACTATCGATAATTTACACCTTAGGCTCTGCTTCTAACTTGCTCCCAAATTGTAAAATGGTCTTATCTATTGGCGATTTCGTTCCAATTCACATTCCAAGTAATATTCGGCATGCTAATTACATTGCCGGTTGCCAAATTGCATTATCTCTTATAGTTTCCGAGATATGGACTATCGATAATTTACACCTTAGGCTCTGCTTCTAACTTGGGCCCAAATTGTAAAATGGTCTTATCTATTGGCGATTTCGTTCCAATTCACATTCCAAGTAATATTCGGCATGCTAATTACATTGCCGGTTGCCAAATTGCATTATCTCTTATAGTTTCCGAGATATGGACTATCGATAATTTACACCTTAGGCTCTGCTTCTAACTTGGGCCCAAATTGTAAAATGGTCTTATCTATTGGCGATTTCGTTCCAATTCACATTCCAAGTAATATTCGGCATGCTAATGACATTGCCGGTTGCCAAATTGCATTATCTCTTATAGTTTCCGAGATATGGACTATCGATAATTTACACCTTAGGCTCTGCTTCTAACTTGGGCCCAAATTGTAAAATGGTCTTACCTATTGGCGATTCCGTTCCAATTCACATTCCAAGTAATATTCGGCATGCTAATTACATTGCCGGTTGCCAAATTGCATTATCTCTTATAGTTTCCGAGATATGGACTATCGATAATTTACACCTTAGGCTCTGCTTCTAACTTGGGCCCAAATTGTAAAATGGTCTTATCTATTGGCGATTTCGTCCCAATTCACATTCCAAGTGATATTCGGCATGCTAATTACATTGCCGGTTGCGAAATTGCATTATCTCTTATAGTTTCCGAGATATGGACTATCGATAATTTACACCTTAGGCTCTGCTTCTAACTTGCTCCCAAATTGTAAAATGGTCTTATCTATTGGCGATTTCGTTCCAATTCACATTCCAAGTAATATTCGGCATGCTAATTACATTGCCGGTTGCCAAATTGCATTATCTCTTATAGTTTCCGAGATATGGACTATCGATAATTTACACCTTAGGCTCTGCTTCTAACTTGGGCCCAAATTGTAAAATGGTCTTATCTATTGGCGATTTCGTTCCAATTCACATTCCAAGTAATATTCGGCATGCTAATTACATTGCCGGTTGCCAAATTGCATTATCTCTTATAGTTTCCGAGATATGGACTATCGATAATTTACACCTTAGGCTCTGCTTCTAACTTGGGCCCAAATTGTAAAATGGTCTTATCTATTGGCGATTTCGTTCCAATTCACATTCCAAGTAATATTCGGCATGCTAATTACATTGCCGGTTGCCAAATTGCATTATCTCTTATAGTTTCCGAGATATGGACTATCAATAATTTACACTTTAGGCTCTGCTTCTAACTTGGGCCCAAATTGTAAAATGGTCTTATCTATTGGCAATTTCGTTCCAATTCACATTCCAAGTAATATTCGGCATGCTAATTACATTGCCGGTTGCCAAATTGCATTATCTCTTATAGTTTCCGAGATATGGACTATCGATAATTTACACCTTAGGCTCTGCTTCTAACTTGGGCCCAAATTGTAAAATGGTCTTATCTATTGGCGATTTCGTTCCAATTCACATTCCAAGTAATATTCGGCATGCTAATTACATTGACGGTTGCCAAATTGCATTAACTCTTATAGTTTCCGAGATATGGACTATCGATAATTTACACCTTAGGCTCTGCTTCTAACTTGGGCCCAAATTGTAAAATGGTCTTATCTATTGGCGATTTCGTTCCAATTCACATTCCAAGTAATATTCGGCATGCTAATTACATTGCCGGTTGCCAAATTGCATTATCTCTTATAGTTTCCGAGATATGGACTATCGATAATTTACACCATAGGCTCTGCTTCTAACTTGGGCCCAAATTGTAAAATGGTCTTATCTATTGGCGATTTCGTTCCAATTCACATTCCAAGTAATATTCGGCATGCTAATTACATTGCCGGTTGCCAAATTGCATTATCTCTTATAGTTTCCGAGATATGGACTATCGATAATTTACACCTTAGGCTCTGCTTCTAACTTGGGCCCAAATTGTAAAATGGTCTTATCTATTGGCGATTTCGTTCCAATTCACACTCCAAGTAATATTCGGCATGCTAATTACATTGCCGGTTGCGAAATTGCATTATCTCTTATAGTTTCCGAGATATGGACTATCGATAATTTACACCTTAGGCTCTGCTTCTAACTTGGGCCCAAATTGTAAAATGGTCTTATCTATTGGCGATTTCGTTCCAATTCACATTATAAGTAATATTCGGCATGCTAATTACATTGCCGGTTGCCAAATTGCATTATCTCTTATAGTTTCCGAGATATGGACTATCGATAATTTACACCTTAGGCTCTGCTTCTAACTTGGGCCCAAATTGTAAAATGGTCTTACCTATTGGCGATTCCGTTCCAATTCACATTCCAAGTAATATTCGGCATGCTAATTACATTGCCGGTTGCCAAATTGCATTATCTCTTATAGTTTCCGAGATATGGACTATCGATAATTTACACCTTAGGCTCTGCTTCTAACTTGGGCCCAAATTGTAAAATGGTCTTATCTATTGGCGATTTCGTTCCAATTCACATTCCAAGTAATATTCGGCATGCTAATTACATTGCCGGTTGCCAAATTGCATTATCTCTTATAGTTTCCGAGATATGGACTATCGATAATTTACACCTTAGGCTCTGCTTCTAACTTGGGCCCAAATTGTAAAATGGTCTTATCTATTGGCGATTTCGTCCCAATTCACATTCCAAGTGATATTCGGCATGCTAATTACATTGCCGGTTGCGAAATTGCATTATCTCTTATAGTTTCCGAGATATGGACTATCGATAATTTACACCTTAGGCTCTGCTTCTAACTTGCTCCCAAATTGTAAAATGGTCTTATCTATTGGCGATTTCGTTCCAATTCACATTCCAAGTAATATTCGGCATGCTAATTACATTGCCGGTTGCCAAATTGCATTATCTCTTATAGTTTCCGAGATATGGACTATCGATAATTTACACCTTAGGCTCTGCTTCTAACTTGGGCCCAAATTGTAAAATGGTCTTATCTATTGGCGATTTCGTTCCAATTCACATTCCAAGTAATATTCGGCATGCTAATTACATTGCCGGTTGCCAAATTGCATTATCTCTTATAGTTTCCGAGATATGGACTATCGATAATTTACACCTTAGGCTCTGCTTCTAACTTGGGCCCAAATTGTAAAATGGTCTTATCTATTGGCGAATTCGTTCCAATTCACATTCCAAGTAATATTCAGCATGCTAATTACATTGCCGGTTGCCAAATTGCATTATCTCTTATAGTTTCCGAGATATGGACTATCAATAATTTACACCTTAGGCTCTGCTTCTAACTTGGGCCCAAATTGTAAAATGGTCTTATCTATTGGCGATTTCGTTCCAATTCACATTCCAAGTAATATTCCGCATGCTAATTACATTGCCGGTTGCCAAATTGCATTATCTCTTATAGTTTCCGAGATATGGACTATCGATAATTTACACCTTAGGCTCTGCCTCTAACTTGGGCCCAAATTGTAAAATGGCCTTATCTATTGGCGATTTCGTCCCAATTCACATTCCAAGTAATATTCGGCATGCTAATTACATTGCCGGTTGCGAAATTGCATTATCTCTTATAGTTTCAGAGATATGGACTATCGATAATTTACACCTTAGGCTCTGCTTCTAACTTGGGCCCAAATTGTAAAATGGTCTTATCTATTGGCAATTTCGTTCCAATTCACATTCCAAGTAATATTCGGCATGCTAATTACATTGCCGGTTGCCAAATTGCATTATCTCTTATAGTTTCCGAGATATGGACTATCGATAATTTACACCTTAGGCTCTGCTTCTAACTTGGGCCCAAATTGTAAAATGGTCTTATCTATTGGCGATTTCGTTCCAATTCACATTCCAAGTAATATTCGGCATGCTAATTACATTGCCGGTTGCCAAATTGCATTAACTCTTATAGTTTCCGAGATATGGACTATCGATAATTTACACCTTAGGCTCTGCTTCTAACTTGGGCCCAAATTGTAAAATGGTCTTATCTATTGGCGATTTCGTTCCAATTCACATTCCAAGTAATATTCGGCATGCTAATTACATTGCCGGTTGCCAAATTGCATTATCTCTTATAGTTTCCGAGATATGGACTATCGATAATTTACACCATAGGCTCTGCTTCTAACTTGGGCCCAAATTGTAAAATGGTCTTATCTATTGGCGATTTCGTTCCAATTCACATTCCAAGTAATATTCGGCATGCTAATTACATTGCCGGTTGCCAAATTGCATTATCTCTTATAGTTTCCGAGATATGGACTATCGATAATTTACACCTTAGGCTCTGCTTCTAACTTGGGCCCAAATTGTAAAATGGTCTTATCTATTGGCGATTTCGTTCCAATTCACACTCCAAGTAATATTCGGCATGCTAATTACATTGCCGGTTGCGAAATTGCATTATCTCTTATAGTTTCCGAGATATGGACTATCGATAATTTACACCTTAGGCTCTGCTTCTAACTTGGGCCCAAATTGTAAAATGGTCTTATCTATTGGCGATTTCGTCCCAATTCACATTCCAAGTGATATTCGGCATGCTAATTACATTGCCGGTTGCGAAATTGCATTATCTCTTATAGTTTCCGAGATATGGACTATCGATAATTTACACCTTAGGCTCTGCTTCTAACTTGCTCCCAAATTGTAAAATGGTCTTATCTATTGGCGATTTCGTTCCAATTCACATTCCAAGTAATATTCGGCATGCTAATTACATTGCCGGTTGCCAAATTGCATTATCTCTTATAGTTTCCGAGATATGGACTATCGATAATTTACACCTTAGGCTCTGCTTCTAACTTGGGCCCAAATTGTAAAATGGTCTTATCTATTGGCGATTTCGTTCCAATTCACATTCCAAGTAATATTCGGCATGCTAATTACATTGCCGGTTGCCAAATTGCATTATCTCTTATAGTTTCCGAGATATGGACTATCGATAATTTACACCTTAGGCTCTGCTTCTAACTTGGGCCCAAATTGTAAAATGGTCTTATCTATTGGCGATTTCGTTCCAATTCACATTCCAAGTAATATTCGGCATGCTAATGACATTGCCGGTTGCCAAATTGCATTATCTCTTATAGTTTCCGAGATATGGACTATCGATAATTTACACCTTAGGCTCTGCTTCTAACTTGGGCCCAAATTGTAAAATGGTCTTACCTATTGGCGATTCCGTTCCAATTCACATTCCAAGTAATATTCGGCATGCTAATTACATTGCCGGTTGCCAAATTGCATTATCTCTTATAGTTTCCGAGATATGGACTATCGATAATTTACACCTTAGGCTCTGCTTCTAACTTGGGCCCAAATTGTAAAATGGTCTTATCTATTGGCGATTTCGTCCCAATTCACATTCCAAGTGATATTCGGCATGCTAATTACATTGCCGGTTGCGAAATTGCATTATCTCTTATAGTTTCCGAGATATGGACTATCGATAATTTACACCTTAGGCTCTGCTTCTAACTTGCTCCCAAATTGTAAAATGGTCTTATCTATTGGCGATTTCGTTCCAATTCACATTCCAAGTAATATTCGGCATGCTAATTACATTGCCGGTTGCCAAATTGCATTATCTCTTATAGTTTCCGAGATATGGACTATCGATAATTTACACCTTAGGCTCTGCTTCTAACTTGGGCCCAAATTGTAAAATGGTCTTATCTATTGGCGATTTCGTTCCAATTCACATTCCAAGTAATATTCGGCATGCTAATTACATTGCCGGTTGCCAAATTGCATTATCTCTTATAGTTTCCGAGATATGGACTATCGATAATTTACACCTTAGGCTCTGCTTCTAACTTGGGCCCAAATTGTAAAATGGTCTTATCTATTGGCGATTTCGTTCCAATTCACATTCCAAGTAATATTCGGCATGCTAATTACATTGCCGGTTGCCAAATTGCATTAACTAGGTTCGTCCATCGATCGATGGACGAACCTTATAGTTTCCGAGATATGGACTATCAATAATTTACACTTTAGGCTCTGCTTCTAACTTGGGCCCAAATTGTAAAATGGTCTTATCTATTGGCAATTTCGTTCCAATTCACATTCCAAGTAATATTCGGCATGCTAATTACATTGCCGGTTGCCAAATTGCATTATCTCTTATAGTTTCCGAGATATGGACTATCGATAATTTACACCTTAGGCTCTGCTTCTAACTTGGGCCCAAATTGTAAAATGGTCTTATCTATTGGCGATTTCGTTCCAATTCACATTCCAAGTAATATTCGGCATGCTAATTACATTGACGGTTGCCAAATTGCATTAACTCTTATAGTTTCCGAGATATGGACTATCGATAATTTACACCTTAGGCTCTGCTTCTAACTTGGGCCCAAATTGTAAAATGGTCTTATCTATTGGCGATTTCGTTCCAATTCACATTCCAAGTAATATTCGGCATGCTAATTACATTGCCGGTTGCCAAATTGCATTATCTCTTATAGTTTCCGAGATATGGACTATCGATAATTTACACCATAGGCTCTGCTTCTAACTTGGGCCCAAATTGTAAAATGGTCTTATCTATTGGCGATTTCGTTCCAATTCACATTCCAAGTAATATTCGGCATGCTAATTACATTGCCGGTTGCCAAATTGCATTATCTCTTATAGTTTCCGAGATATGGACTATCGATAATTTACACCTTAGGCTCTGCTTCTAACTTGGGCCCAAATTGTAAAATGGTCTTATCTATTGGCGATTTCGTTCCAATTCACACTCCAAGTAATATTCGGCATGCTAATTACATTGCCGGTTGCGAAATTGCATTATCTCTTATAGTTTCCGAGATATGGACTATCGATAATTTACACCTTAGGCTCTGCTTCTAACTTGGGCCCAAATTGTAAAATGGTCTTATCTATTGGCGATTTCGTTCCAATTCACATTCCAAGTAATATTCGGCATGCTAATTACATTGCCGGTTGCCAAATTGCATTATCTCTTATAGTTTCCGAGATATGGACTATCGATAATTTACACCTTAGGCTCTGCTTCTAACTTGGGCCCAAATTGTAAAATGGTCTTACCTATTGGCGATTCCGTTCCAATTCACATTCCAAGTAATATTCGGCATGCTAATTACATTGCCGGTTGCCAAATTGCATTATCTCTTATAGTTTCCGAGATATGGACTATCGATAATTTACACCTTAGGCTCTGCTTCTAACTTGGGCCCAAATTGTAAAATGGTCTTATCTATTGGCGATTTCGTTCCAATTCACATTCCAAGTAATATTCGGCATGCTAATTACATTGCCGGTTGCCAAATTGCATTATCTCTTATAGTTTCCGAGATATGGACTATAGATAATTTACACCTTAGGCTCTGCTTCTAACTTGGGCCCAAATTGTAAAATGGTCTTATCTATTGGCGATTTCGTCCCAATTCACATTCCAAGTGATATTCGGCATGCTAATTACATTGCCGGTTGCGAAATTGCATTATCTCTTATAGTTTCCGAGATATGGACTATCGATAATTTACACCTTAGGCTCTGCTTCTAACTTGCTCCCAAATTGTAAAATGGTCTTATCTATTGGCGATTTCGTTCCAATTCACATTCCAAGTAATATTCGGCATGCTAATTACATTGCCGGTTGCCAAATTGCATTATCTCTTATAGTTTCCGAGATATGGACTATCGATAATTTACACCTTAGGCTCTGCTTCTAACTTGGGCCCAAATTGTAAAATGGTCTTATCTATTGGCAATTTCGTTCCAATTCACATTCCAAGTAATATTCGGCATGCTAATTACATTGCCGGTTGCCAAATTGCATTATCTCTTATAGTTTCCGAGATATGGACTATCGATAATTTACACCTTAGGCTCTGCTTCTAACTTGGGCCCAAATTGAAAATGGTCTTATCTATTGGCGAATTCGTTCCAATTCACATTCCAAGTAATATTCAGCATGCTAATTACATTGCCGGTTGCCAAATTGCATTATCTCTTATAGTTTCCGAGATATGGACTATCAATAATTTACACCTTAGGCTCTGCTTCTAACTTGGGCCCAAATTGTAAAATGGTCTTATCTATTGGCGATTTCGTTCCAATTCACATTCCAAGTAATATTCCGCATGCTAATTACATTGCCGGTTGCCAAATTGCATTATCTCTTATAGTTTCCGAGATATGGACTATCGATAATTTACACCTTAGGCTCTGCCTCTAACTTGGGCCCAAATTGTAAAATGGCCTTATCTATTGGCGATTTCGTCCCAATTCACATTCCAAGTAATATTCGGCATGCTAATTACATTGCCGGTTGCGAAATTGCATTATCTCTTATAGTTTCAGAGATATGGACTATCGATAATTTACACCTTAGGCTCTGCTTCTAACTTGGGCCCAAATTGTAAAATGGTCTTATCTATTGGCAATTTCGTTCCAATTCACATTCCAAGTAATATTCGGCATGCTAATTACATTGCCGGTTGCCAAATTGCATTATCTCTTATAGTTTCCGAGATATGGACTATCGATAATTTACACCTTAGGCTCTGCTTCTAACTTGGGCCCAAATTGTAAAATGGTCTTATCTATTGGCGATTTCGTTCCAATTCACATTCCAAGTAATATTCGGCATGCTAATTACATTGCCGGTTGCCAAATTGCATTAACTCTTATAGTTTCCGAGATATGGACTATCGATAATTTACACCTTAGGCTCTGCTTCTAACTTGGGCCCAAATTGTAAAATGGTCTTATCTATTGGCGATTTCGTTCCAATTCACATTCCAAGTAATATTCGGCATGCTAATTACATTGCCGGTTGCCAAATTGCATTATCTCTTATAGTTTCCGAGATATGGACTATCGATAATTTACACCATAGGCTCTGCTTCTAACTTGGGCCCAAATTGTAAAATGGTCTTATCTATTGGCGATTTCGTTCCAATTCACATTCCAAGTAATATTCGGCATGCTAATTACATTGCCGGTTGCCAAATTGCATTATCTCTTATAGTTTCCGAGATATGGACTATCGATAATTTACACCTTAGGCTCTGCTTCTAACTTGGGCCCAAATTGTAAAATGGTCTTATCTATTGGCGATTTCGTTCCAATTCACACTCCAAGTAATATTCGGCATGCTAATTACATTGCCGGTTGCGAAATTGCATTATCTCTTATAGTTTCCGAGATATGGACTATCGATAATTTACACCTTAGGCTCTGCTTCTAACTTGGGCCCAAATTGTAAAATGGTCTTATCTATTGGCGATTTCGTTCCAATTCACATTCCAAGTAATATTCGGCATGCTAATTACATTGCCGGTTGCCAAATTGCATTATCTCTTATAGTTTCCGAGATATGGACTATCGATAATTTACACCTTAGGCTCTGCTTCTAACTTGGGCCCAAATTGTAAAATGGTCTTACCTATTGGCGATTCCGTTCCAATTCACATTCCAAGTAATATTCGGCATGCTAATTACATTGCCGGTTGCCAAATTGCATTATCTCTTATAGTTTCCGAGATATGGACTATCGATAATTTACACCTTAGGCTCTGCTTCTAACTTGGGCCCAAATTGTAAAATGGTCTTATCTATTGGCGATTTCGTTCCAATTCACATTCCAAGTAATATTCGGCATGCTAATTACATTGCCGGTTGCCAAATTGCATTATCTCTTATAGTTTCCGAGATATGGACTATCGATAATTTACACCTTAGGCTCTGCTTCTAACTTGGGCCCAAATTGTAAAATGGTCTTATCTATTGGCGATTTCGTCCCAATTCACATTCCAAGTGATATTCGGCATGCTAATTACATTGCCGGTTGCGAAATTGCATTATCTCTTATAGTTTCCGAGATATGGACTATCGATAATTTACACCTTAGGCTCTGCTTCTAACTTGCTCCCAAATTGTAAAATGGTCTTATCTATTGGCGATTTCGTTCCAATTCACATTCCAAGTAATATTCGGCATGCTAATTACATTGCCGGTTGCCAAATTGCATTATCTCTTATAGTTTCCGAGATATGGACTATCGATAATTTACACCTTAGGCTCTGCTTCTAACTTGGGCCCAAATTGTAAAATGGTCTTATCTATTGGCGATTTCGTTCCAATTCACATTCCAAGTAATATTCGGCATGCTAATTACATTGCCGGTTGCCAAATTGCATTATCTCTTATAGTTTCCGAGATATGGACTATCGATAATTTACACCTTAGGCTCTGCTTCTAACTTGGGCCCAAATTGTAAAATGGTCTTATCTATTGGCGAATTCGTTCCAATTCACATTCCAAGTAATATTCAGCATGCTAATTACATTGCCGGTTGCTAAATTGCATTATCTCTTATAGTTTCCGAGATATGGACTATCAATAATTTACACCTTAGGCTCTGCTTCTAACTTGGGCCCAAATTGTAAAATGGTCTTATCTATTGGCGATTTCGTTCCAATTCACATTCCAAGTAATATTCCGCATGCTAATTACATTGCCGGTTGCCAAATTGCATTAACTCTTATAGTTTCCGAGATATGGACTATCGATAATTTACACCTTAGGCTCTGCTTCTAACTTGGGCCCAAATTGTAAAATGGCCTTATCTATTGGCGATTTCGTCCCAATTCACATTCCAAGTAATATTCGGCATGCTAATTACATTGCCGGTTGCGAAATTGCATTATCTCTTATAGTTTCAGAGATATGGACTATCGATAATTTACACCTTAGGCTCTGCTTCTAACTTGGGCCCAAGTTGTAAAATGGTCTTATCTATTGGCAATTTCGTTCCAATTCACATTCCAAGTAATATTCGGCATGCTAATTACATTGCCGGTTGCCAAATTGCATTATCTCTTATAGTTTCCGAGATATGGACTATCGATAATTTACACCTTAGGCTCTGCTTCTAACTTGGGCCCAAATTGTAAAATGGTCTTATCTATTGGCGATTTCGTTCCAATTCACATTCCAAGTAATATTCGGCATGCTAATTACATTGCCGGTTGCCAAATTGCATTAACTCTTATAGTTTCCGAGATATGGACTATTCTAACTTGGGCCCAAATTGTAAAATGGTCTTACCTATTGGCGATTTCGTCCCAATTCACATTCCAAGTGATATTCGGCATGCTAATTACATTGCCGGTTGCGAAATTGCATTATCTCTTATAGTTTCCGAGATATGGACTATCGATAATTTACACCTTAGGCTCTGCTTCTAACTTGGGCCCAAATTGTAAAATGGTCTTATCTATTGGCGATTTCGTTCCAATTCACATTCCAAGTAATATTCGGCATGCTAATTACATTGCCGGTTGCCAAATTGCATTATCTCTTATAGTTTCCGAGATATGGACTATCGATAATTTACACCTTAGGCTCTGCTTCTAACTTGGGCCCAAATTGTAAAATGGTCTTATCTATTGGCGATTTAGTTGCAATTCACATTCCAAGTAATATTCGGCATGCTAATTACATTGCCGGTTGCCAAATTGCATTATCTCTTATAGTTTCCGAGATATGGACTATCGATAATTTACACCTTAGGCTCTGCTTCTAACTTGTTCCCAAATTGTAAAATGGTCTTATCTATTGGCGATTTCGTTCCAATTCACATTCCAAGTAATATACGGCATGCTAATTACATTGCCGGTTGCCAAATTGCATTATATCTTATAGTTTCCGAGATATGGACTATCGATAATTTACACCTTAGGCTCTGCTTCTAACTTGGGCCCAAATTGTAAAATGGTCTTATCTATTGGCGATTTAGTTGCAATTCACATTCCAAGTAATATTCGGCATGCTAATTACATTGCCGGTTGCCAAATTGCATTATCTCTTATAGTTTCCGAGATATGGACTATCGATAATTTACACCTTAGGCTCTGCTTCTAACTTGGACCCAAATTGTAAAATGGTCTTATCTATTGGCGATTTCGTTCCAATTCACATTCCAAGTAATATTTGGCATGCTAATTACATTGCCGGTTGCCAAATTGCATTATCTCTTATAGTTTCCGAGATATGGACTATCGATAATTTACACCTTAGGCTCTGCTTCTAACTTGGGCCCAAATTGTAAAATGGTCTTATCTATTGGCGATTTCGTTCCAATTCACATTCCAAGTAATATTCGGCATGCTAATTACATTGCCGGTTACCAAATTGCATTATCTCTTATAGTTTCCGAGATATGGACTATCGATAATTTACACCTTAGGCTCTGCTTCTAACTTGGGCCCAAATTGTAAAATGGTCTTATCTATTGGCGATTTCGTTCCAATTCACACTCCAAGTAATATTCGGCATGCTAATTATATTGCCGGTTGCGAAATTGCATTATCTCTTATAGTTTCCGAGATATGGACTATCGATAATTTACACCTTAGGCTCTGCTTCTAACTTGGGCCCAAATTGTAAAATGGTCTTATCTATTGGCGATTTCGTTCCAATTCACATTCCAAGTAATATTCGGCATGCTAATTACATTGCCGGTTGCCAAATTGCATTATCTCTTATAGTTTCCGAGATATAGACTATCGATAATTTACACCTTAGGCTCTGCTTCTAACTTGGGCCCAAATTGTAAAATGGTCTTATCTATTGGCGATTTCGTCCCAATTCACATTCCAAGTGATATTCGGCATGCTAATTACATTGCCGGTTGCCAAATTGCATTATCTCTTATAGTTTCCGAAATATGGACTATCGATAATTTACACCTTAGGCTCTGCTTCTAACTTGGGCCCAAATTGTAAAATGGCCTTATCTATTGGCGATTTCGTCCCAATTCACATTTCAAGTAATATTCGGCATGCTAATTACATTGCCGGTTGAGCAATTGCATTATCTCTTATAGTTTCAGAGATATGGACTATCGATAATTTACACCTTAGGCTCTGCTTCTAACTTGGGCCCAAATTGTAAAATGGTCTTATCTATTGGCAATTTCGTTCCAATTCACATTCCAAGTAATATTCGGCATGCTAATTACATTGCCGGTTGCCAAATTGCATTATCTCTTATAGTTTCCGAGATATGGACTTTCGATAATTTACACCTTAGGCTCTGCTTCTAACTTGGGCCCAAATTGTAAAATGGTCTTATCTATTGGCGATTTCGTTCCAATTCACATTCCAAGTAATATTCGGCATGCTAATTACATTGCCGGTTGCCAAATTGCATTAACTCTTATAGTTTCCGAGATATGGACTATCGATAATTTACACCTTAGGCTCTGCTTCTAACTTGGGCCCAAATTGTAAAATGGTCTTATCTATTGGCGATTTCGTTCCAATTCACATTCCAAGTAATATTCGGCATGCTAATTACATTGCCGGTTGCCAAATTGCATTATCTCTAATAGTTTCCGAGATATGGACTATCGATAATTTACACCTTAGGCTCTGCTTCTAACTTGGGCCCAAATTGTAAAATGGTCTTATCTATTGGCGATTTCGTCCCAATTCACATTCCAAGTGATATTCGGCATGCTAATTACATTGCCGGTTGCCAAATTGCATTATCTCTTATAGTTTCCGAAATATGGACTATCGATAATTTACACCTTAGGCTCTGCTTCTAACTTGGGCCCAAATTGTAAAATGGCCTTATCTATTGGCGATTTCGTCCCAATTCACATTTCAAGTAATATTCGGCATGCTAATTACATTGCCGGTTGAGCAATTGCATTATCTCTTATAGTTTCCGAGATATGGACTATCGATAATTTACACCTTAGGCTCTGCTTCTAACTTGGGCCCAAATTGTAAAATGGTCTTATCTATTGGCGATTTCGTTCCAATTCACATTCCAAGTAATATTCGGCATGCTAATTACATTGCCGGTTGCCAAATTGCATTATCTCTTATAGTTTCCGAGATATGGACTATCGATAATTTACACCTTAGGCTCTGCTTCTAACTTGGGCCCAAATTGTAAAATGGTCTTATCTATTGGCGATTTCGTCCCAATTCACATTCCAAGTGATATTCGGCATGCTAATTACATTGCCGGTTTCCAAATTGTATTATCTCTTATAGTTTCCGAGATATGGACTATCGATAATTTACACCTTAGGCTCTGCTTCTAACTTGGGCCCAAATTGTAAAATGGCCTTATCTATTGGCGATTTCGTCCCAATTCACATTCCAAGTAATATTCGGCATGCTAATTACATTGCCGGTTGCGAAATTGCATTATCTCTTATAGTTTCAGAGATATGGACTATCGATAATTTACACCTTAGGCTCTGCTTCTTACTTGGGCCCAAATTGTAAAATGGTCTTATCTATTGGCAATTTCGTTCCAATTCACATTCCAAGTAATATTCGGCATGCTAATTACATTGCCGGTTGCCAAATTGCATTATCTCTTATAGTTTCCGAGATATGGACTATCGATAATTTACACCTTAGGCTCTGCTTCTAACTTGGGCCCAAATTGTAAAATGGTCTTATCTATTGGCGATTTCGTTCCAATTCACATTCCAAGTAATATTCGGCATGCTAATTACATTGCCGGTTGCCAAATTGCATTAACTCTTATAGTTTCCGAGATATGGACTATCGATAATTTACACCTTAGGCTCTGCTTCTAACTTGGGCCCAAATTGTAAAATGGTCTTATCTATTGGCGATTTCGTTCCAATTCACATTCCAAGTAATATTCGGCATGCTAATTACATTGCCGGTTGCCAAATTGCATTATCTCTTATAGTTTCCGAGATATGGACTATCGATAATTTACACCTTAGGCTCTGCTTCTAACTTGGGCCCAAATTGTAAAATGGTCTTGGTTGCGAAATTGCATTATCTCTTATAGTTTCCGAGATATGGACTATCAATAATTTACACCTTAGGCTCTGCTTCTAACTTGGGCCCAAATTGTAAAATGGTCTTATCTATTGGCGATTTCGTTCCAATTCACATTCCAAGTAATATTCGGCATGCTAATTACATTGCCGGTTGCTAAATTGCATTATCTCTTATAGTTTCCGAGATATGGACTATCGATAACTTACACCTTAGGCTCTGCTTCTAACTTGGGCCCAAATTGTAAAATGGTCTTATCTATTGGCGATTTCGTTCCAATTCACATTCCAAGTAATATTCGGCATGCTAATTACATTGCCGGTTGCCAAATTGCATTATCTCTTATAGTTTCCGAGATATGGACTATCGATAATTTACACCTTAGGCTCTGCTTCTAACTTGGGCCCAAATTGTAAAATGGTCTTATCTATTGGCGATTTCGTTCCAATTCACATTCCAAGTAATATTCGGCATGCTAATTACATTGCCGGTTGCCAAATTGCTTTATCTCTTATAGTTTCCGAGATATGGACTATCAATAAATTACACCTTAGGCTCTGCTTCTAACTTGTTCCCAAATTGTAAAATGGTCTTATCTATTGGCGATTTCGTTCCAATTCACATTTCAAGTAATATTCGGCATGCTAATTACATTGCCGGTTGCCAAATTGCATTATCTCTTATAGTTTCCGAGATATGGACTATCGATAATTTACACCTTAGGCTCTGCTTCTAACTTGGGCCCAAATTGTAAAATGGTCTTATCTATTGGCGATTTCGTCCCAATTCACATTCCAAGTGATATTCGGCATGCTAATTACATTGCCGGTTGCGAAATTGCATTATCTCTTATAGTTTCCGAGATATGGACTATCGATAATTTACACCTTAGGCTCTGCTTCTAACTTGGGCCCAAATTGTAAAATGGTCTTATCTATTGGCGATTTCGTTCCAATTCACATTCCAAGTAATATTCGGCATGCTAATTACATTGCCGGTTGCCAAATTGCATTATCTCTTATAGTTTCCGAGATATGGACTATCGATAATTTACACCTTAGGCTCTGCTTCTAACTTGGGCCCAAATTGTAAAATGGTCTTATCTATTGGCGATTTCGTTCCAATTCACATTCCAAGTAATATTCGGCATGCTAATTACATTGCCGGTTGCCAAATTGCATTAACTCTTATAGTTTCCGAGATATGGACTATCGATAATTTACACCTTAGGCTCTGCTTCTAACTTGGGCCCAAATTGTAAAATGGTCTTATCTATTGGCGATTTCGTTCCAATTCACATTCCAAGTAATATTCGGCATGCTAATTACATTGCCGGTTGCCAAATTGCATTATCTCTTATAGTTTCCGAGATATGGACTATCGATAATTTACACCATAGGCTCTGCTTCTAACTTGGGCCCAAATTGTAAAATGGTCTTATCTATTGGCGATTTCGTTCCAATTCACATTCCAAGTAATATTCGGCATGCTAATTACATTGCCGGTTGCCAAATTGCATTATCTCTTATAGTTTCCGAGATATGGACTATCGATAATTTACACCTTAGGCTCTGCTTCTAACTTGGGTCCAAATTGTAAAATGGTCTTATCTATTGGCGATTTCGTTCCAATTCACATTCCAAGTAATATTCGGCATGCTAATTACATTGCCGGTTGCCAAATTGAATTATCTCTTATAGTTTAAGAGATATGGACTATCGATAATTTACACCTTAGGCTCTGCTTCTAACTTGGGCCCAAATTGTAAAATGGTCTTACCTATTGGCGATTTCGTCCCAATTCACATTCCAAGTGATATTCGGCATGCTAATTACATTGCCGGTTGCGAAATTGCATTATCTTTTATAGTTTCCGAGATATGGACTATCGATAATTTACACCTTAGGCTCTGCTTCTAACTTGGGCCCAAATTGTAAAATGGTCTTATCTATTGGCGATTTCGTTCCAATTCACATTCCAAGTAATATTCGGCATGCTAATTACATTGCCGGTTGCCAAATTGCATTATCTCTTATAGTTTCCGAGATATGGACTATCGATAATTTACACCTTAGGCTCTGCTTCTAACTTGGGCCCAAATTGTAAAATGGTCTTATCTATTGGCGATTTAGTTGCAATTCACATTCCAAGTAATATTCGGCATGCTAATTACATTGCCGGTTGCCAAATTGCATTATCTCTATAGTTTCCGAGATATGGACTATTGATAATTTACACCTTAGGCTCTGCTTCTAACTTGGGCCCAAATTGTAAAATGGTCTTATCTATTGGCGATTTCGTTCCAATTCACATTCCAAGTAATATTCGGCATGCTAATTACATTGCCGGTTGCCAAATTGCATTATATCTTATAGTTTCCGAGATATGGACTATCGATAATTTACACCTTAGGCTCTGCTTCTAACTTGGGCCCAAATTGTAAAATGGTCTTATCTATTGGCGATTTAGTTGCAATTCACATTCCAAGTAATATTCGGCATGCTAATTACATTGCCGGTTGCCAAATTGCATTATCTCTTATAGTTTCCGAGATATGGACTATCGATAATTTACACCTTAGGCTCTGCTTCTAACTTGGGCCCAAATTGTAAAATGGTCTTATCTATTGGCGATTTCGTTCCAATTCACATTCCAAGTAATATTTGGCATGCTAATTACATTGCCGGTTGCCAAATTGCATTATCTCTTATAGTTTCCGAGATATGGACTATCGATAATTTACACCTTAGGCTCTGCTTCTAACTTGGGCCCAAATTGTAAAATGGTCTTATCTATTGGCGATTTCGTTCCAATTCACATTCCAAGTAATATTCGGCATGCTAATTACATTGCCGGTTACCAAATTGCATTATCTCTTATAGTTTCCGAGATATGGACTATCGATAATTTACACCTTAGGCTCTGCTTCTAACTTGGGCCCAAATTGTAAAATGGTCTTATCTATTGGCGATTACGTTCCAATTCACACTCCAAGTAATATTCGGCATGCTAATTATATTGCCGGTTGCGAAATTGCATTATCTCTTATAGTTTCCGAGATATGGACTATCGATAATTTACACCTTAGGCTCTGCTTCTAACTTGGGCCCAAATTGTAAAATGGTCTTATCTATTGGCGATTTCGTTCCAATTCACATTCCAAGTAATATTCGGCATGCTAATTACATTGCCGGTTGCCAAATTGCATTATCTCTTATAGTTTCCGAGATATAGACTATCGATAATTTACACCTTAGGCTCTGCTTCTAACTTGGGCCCAAATTGTAAAATGGTCTTATCTATTGGCGATTTCGTCCCAATTCACATTCCAAGTGATATTCGGCATGCTAATTACATTGCCGGTTGCCAAATTGCATTATCTCTTATAGTTTCCGAAATATGGACTATCGATAATTTACACCTTAGGCTCTGCTTCTAACTTGGGCCCAAATTGTAAAATGGCCTTATCTATTGGCGATTTCGTCCCAATTCACATTTCAAGTAATATTCGGCATGCTAATTACATTGCCGGTTGAGCAATTGCATTATCTCTTATAGTTTCAGAGATATGGACTATCGATAATTTACACCTTAGGCTCTGCTTCTAACTTGGGCCCAAATTGTAAAATGGTCTTATCTATTGGCAATTTCGTTCCAATTCACATTCCAAGTAATATTCGGCATGCTAATTACATTGCCGGTTGCCAAATTGCATTATCTCTTATAGTTTCCGAGATATGGACTTTCGATAATTTACACCTTAGGCTCTGCTTCTAACTTGGGCCCAAATTGTAAAATGGTCTTATCTATTGGCGATTTCTTTCCAATTCACATTCCAAGTAATATTCGGCATGCTAATTACATTGCCGGTTGCCAAATTGCATTAACTCTTATAGTTTCCGAGATATGGACTATCGATAATTTACACCTTAGGCTCTGCTTCTAACTTGGGCCCAAATTGTAAAATGGTCTTATCTATTGGCGATTTCGTTCCAATTCACATTCCAAGTAATATTCGGCATGCTAATTACATTGCCGGTTGCCAAATTGCATTATCTCTAATAGTTTCCGAGATATGGACTATCGATAATTTACACCTTAGGCTCTGCTTCTAACTTGGGCCCAAATTGTAAAATGGTCTTATCTATTGGCGATTTCGTCCCAATTCACATTCCAAGTGATATTCGGCATGCTAATTACATTGCCGGTTGCGAAATTGCATTATCTCTTATAGTTTCCGAGATATGGACTATCAATAATTTACACCTTAGGCTCTGCTTCTAACTTGGGCCCAAATTGTAAAATGGTCTTATCTATTGGCGATTTCGTTCCAATTCACATTCCAAGTAATATTCGGCATGCTAATTACATTGCCGGTTGCTAAATTGCATTATCTCTTATAGTTTCCGAGATATGGACTATCGATAATTTACACCTTAGGCTCTGCTTCTAACTTGGGCCCAAATTGTAAAATGGTCTTATCTATTGGCGATTTCGTTCCAATTCACATTCCAAGTAATATTCGGCATGCTAATTACATTGCCGGTTGCCAAATTGCATTATCTCTTATAGTTTCCGAGATATGGACTATCGATAATTTACACCTTAGGCTCTGCTTCTAACTTGGGCCCAAATTGTAAAATG
Organism: Rhynchophorus ferrugineus; assembly: GCF_030347505.1. Taxonomy (NCBI): domain Eukaryota; kingdom Metazoa; phylum Arthropoda; class Insecta; order Coleoptera; family Curculionidae; genus Rhynchophorus; species Rhynchophorus ferrugineus. The sequence goes on from NW_027472832.1 coordinate 74,541, forward strand.
GTCTTATCTATTGGCGATTTCGTCCCAATTCACATTCCAAGTGATATTCGGCATGCTAATTACATTGCCGGTTGCCAAATTGCATTATCTCTTATAGTTTCCGAGATATGGACTATCGATAATTTACACCTTAGGCTCTGCTTCTAACTTGGGCCCAAATTGTAAAATGGCCTTATCTATTGGCGATTTCGTCCCAATTCACATTCCAAGTAATATTCGGCATGCTAATTACATTGCCGGTTGCGAAATTGCATTATCTCTTATAGTTTCAGAGATATGGACTATCGATAATTTACACCTTAGGCTCTGCTTCTTACTTGGGCCCAAATTGTAAAATGGTCTTATCTATTGGCAATTCGTTCCAATTCACATTCCAAGTAATATTCGGCATGCTAATTACATTGCCGGTTGCCAAATTGCATTATCTCTTATAGTTTCCGAGATATGGACTATCGATAATTTACACCTTAGGCTCTGCTTCTAACTTGGGCCCAAATTGTAAAATGGTCTTATCTATTGGCGATTTCGTTCCAATTCACATTCCAAGTAATATTCGGCATGCTAATTACATTGCCGGTTGCCAAATTGCATTAACTCTTATAGTTTCCGAGATATGGACTATCGATAATTTACACCTTAGGCTCTGCTTCTAACTTGGGCCCAAATTGTAAAATGGTCTTATCTATTGGCGATTTCGTTCCAATTCACATTCCAAGTAATATTCGGCATGCTAATTACATTGCCGGTTGCCAAATTGCATTATCTCTTATAGTTTCCGAGATATGGACTATCGATAATTTACACCTTAGGCTCTGCTTCTAACTTGGGCCCAAATTGTAAAATGGTCTTATCTATTGGCGATTTCGTCCCAATTCACATTCCAAGTGATATTCGGCATGCTAATTACATTGCCGGTTGCGAAATTGCATTATCTCTTATAGTTTCCGAGATATGGACTATCAATAATTTACACCTTAGGCTCTGCTTCTAACTTGGGCCCAAATTGTAAAATGGTCTTATCTATTGGCGATTTCGTTCCAATTCACATTCCAAGTAATATTCGGCATGCTAATTACATTGCCGGTTGCTAAATTGCATTATCTCTTATAGTTTCCGAGATATGGACTATCGATAACTTACACCTTAGGCTCTGCTTCTAACTTGGGCCCAAATTGTAAAATGGTCTTATCTATTGGCGATTTCGTTCCAATTCACATTCCAAGTAATATTCGGCATGCTAATTACATTGCCGGTTGCCAAATTGCATTATCTCTTATAGTTTCCGAGATATGGACTATCGATAATTTACACCTTAGGCTCTGCTTCTAACTTGGGCCCAAATTGTAAAATGGTCTTATCTATTGGCGATTTCGTTCCAATTCACATTCCAAGTAATATTCGGCATGCTAATTACATTGCCGGTTGCCAAATTGCATTATCTCTTATAGTTTCCGAGATATGGACTATCGATAATTTACACCTTAGGCTCTGCTTCTAACTTGGGCCCAAATTGTAAAATGGTCTTATCTATTGGCGATTTCGTCCCAATTCACATTCCAAGTGATATTCGGCATGCTAATTACATTGCCGGTTGCGAAATTGCATTATCTCTTATAGTTTCCGAGATATGGACTATCGATAATTTACACCTTAGGCTCTGCTTCTAACTTGGGCCCAAATTGTAAAATGGTCTTATCTATTGGCGATTTCGTTCCAATTCACATTCCAAGTAATATTCGGCATGCTAATTACATTGCCGGTTGCCAAATTGCATTATCTCTTATAGTTTCCGAGATATGGACTATCGATAATTTACACCTTAGGCTCTGCTTCTAACTTGGGCCCAAATTGTAAAATGGTCTTATCTATTGGCGATTTAGTTGCAATTCACATTCCAAGTAATATTCGGCATGCTAATTACATTGCCGGTTGCCAAATTGCATTATCTCTATAGTTTCCGAGATATGGACTATCGATAATTTACACCTTAGGCTCTGCTTCTAACTTGGGCCCAAATTGTAAAATGGTCTTATCTATTGGCGATTTCGTTCCAATTCACATTCCAAGTAATATTCGGCATGCTAATTACATTGCCGGTTGCCAAATTGCATTATCTCTTATAGTTTCCGAGATATGGACTATCGATAATTTACACCTTAGGCTCTGCTTCTAACTTGGGCCCAAATTGTAAAATGGTCTTATCTATTGGCGATTTAGTTGCAATTCACATTCCAAGTAATATTCGGCATGCTAATTACATTGCCGGTTGCCAAATTGCATTATCTCTTATAGTTTCCGAGATATGGACTATCGATAATTTACACCTTAGGCTCTGCTTCTAACTTGGGCCCAAATTGTAAAATGGTCTTATCTATTGGCGATTTCGTTCCAATTCACATTCCAAGTAATATTCGGCATGCTAATTACATTGCCGGTTGCCAAATTGCTTTATCTCTTATAGTTTCCGAGATATGGACTATCAATAATTTACACCTTAGGCTCTGCTTCTAACTTGGGCCCAAATTGTAAAATGGTCTTATCTATTGGCGATTTCGTTCCAATTCACATTTCAAGTAATATTCGGCATGCTAATTACATTGCCGGTTGCCAAATTGCATTATCTCGTATAGTTTCCGAGATATGGACTATCGATAATTTACACCTTAGGCTCTGCTTCTAACTTGGGCCCAAATTGTAAAATGGTCTTATCTATTGGCGATTTCGTCCCAATTCACATTCCAAGTGATATTCGGCATGCTAATTACATTGCCGGTTGCGAAATTGCATTATCTCTTATAGTTTCCGAGATATGGACTATCGATAATTTACACCTTAGGCTCTGCTTCTAACTTGGGCCCAAATTGTAAAATGGTCTTATCTATTGGCGATTTCGTTCCAATTCACATTCCAAGTAATATTCGGCATGCTAATTACATTGCCGGTTGCCAAATTGCATTATCTCTTATAGTTTCCGAGATATGGACTATCGATAATTTACACCTTTGGCTCTGCTTCTAACTTGGGCCCAAATTGTAAAATGGTCTTATCTATTGGCGATTTAGTTGCAATTCACATTCCAAGTAATATTCGGCATGCTAATTACATTGCCGGTTGCCAAATTGCATTATCTCTATAGTTTCCGAGATATGGACTATCGATAATTTACACCTTAGGCTCTGCTTCTAACTTGGGCCCAAATTGTAAAATGGTCTTATCTATTGGCGATTTCGTTCCAATTCACATTCCAAGTAATATTCGGCATGCTAATTACATTGCCGGTTGCCAAATTGCATTATCTCTTATAGTTTCCGAGATATGGACTATCGATAATTTACACCTTAGGCTCTGCTTCTAACTTGGGCCCAAATTGTAAAATGGTCTTATCTATTGGCGATTTAGTTGCAATTCACATTCCAAGTAATATTCGGCATGCTAATTACATTGCCGGTTGCCAAATTGCATTATCTCTTATAGTTTCCGAGATATGGACTATCGATAATTTACACCTTAGGCTCTGCTTCTAACTTGGGCCCAAATTGTAAAATGGTCTTATCTATTGGCGATTTCGTTCCAATTCACATTCCAAGTAATATTTGGCATGCTAATTACATTGCCGGTTGCCAAATTGCATTATCTCTTATAGTTTCCGAGATATGGACTATCGATAATTTACACCTTAGGCTCTGCTTCTAACTTGGGCCCAAATTGTAAAATGGTCTTATCTATTGGCGATTTCGTTCCAATTCACATTCCAAGTAATATTCGGCATGCTAATTACATTGCCGGTTGCCAAATTGCATTATCTCTTATAGTTTCCGAGATATGGACAATCGATAATTTACACCTTAGGCTCTGCTTCTAACTTGGGCCCAAATTGTAAAATGGTCTTATCTATTGGCGATTTCGTCCCAATTCACATTCCAAGTGATATTCGGCATGCTAATTACATTGCCGGTTGCCAAATTGCATTATCTCTTATAGTTTCCGAGGTATGGACTATCGATAATTTACACCTTAGGCTCTGCTTCTAACTTGGGCCCAAATTGTAAAATGGCCTTATCTATTGGCGATTTCGTCCCAATTCACATTCCAAGTAATATTCGGCATGCTAATTACATTGCCGGTTGCGAAATTGCATTATCTCTTATAGTTTCAGAGATATTGACTATCGATATTTTACACCTTAGGCTCTGCTTCTAACTTGGGCCCAAATTGTAAAATGGTCTTATCTATTGGCAATTTCGTTCCAATTCACATTCCAAGTAATATTCGGCATGCTAATTACATTGCCGGTTGCCAAATTGCATTATCTCTTATAGTTTCCGAGATATGGACTATCGATAATTTACACCTTAGGCTCTGCTTCTAACTTGGGCCCAAATTGTAAAATGGTCTTATCTATTGGCGATTTCGTTCCAATTCACATTCCAAGTAATATTCGGCATGCTAATTACATTGCCGGTTGCCAAATTGCATTAACTCTTATAGTTTCCGAGATATGGACTATCGATAATTTACACCTTAGGCTCTGCTTCTAACTTGGGCCCAAATTGTAAAATGGTCTTATCTATTGGCGATTTCGTTCCAATTCACATTCCAAGTAATATTCGGCATGCTAATTACATTGCCGGTTGCCAAATTGCATTAACTCTTATAGTTTCCGAGATATGGACTATCGATAATTTACACCTTAGGCTCTGCTTCTAACTTGGGCCCAAATTGTAAAATGGTCTTATCTATTGGCAATTTCGTTCCAATTCACATTCCAAGTAATATTCGGCATGCTAATTACATTGCCGGTTGCCAAATTGCATTATCTCTTATAGTTTCCGAGATATGGACTATCGATAATTTACACCTTAGGCTCTGCTTCTAACTTGGGCCCAAATTGTAAAATGGTCTTATCTATTGGCGATTTCGTCCCAATTCACATTCCAAGTGATATTCGGCATGCTAATTACATTGCCGGTTGCGAAATTGCATTATCTCTTATAGTTTCCGAGATATGGACTATCAATAATTTACACCTTAGGCTCTGCTTCTAACTTGGGCCCAAATTGTAAAATGGTCTTATCTATTGGCGATTTCGTTCCAATTCACATTCCAAGTAATATTCGGCATGCTAATTACATTGCCGGTTGCTAAATTGCATTATCTCTTATAGTTTCCGAGATATGGACTATCGATAATTTACACCTTAGGCTCTGCTTCTAACTTGGGCCCAAATTGTAAAATGGTCTTATCTATTGGCGATTTCGTTCCAATTCACATTCCAAGTAATATTCGGCATGCTAATTACATTGCCGGTTGCCAAATTGCATTATCTCTTATAGTTTCCGAGATATGGACTATCGATAATTTACACCTTAGGCTCTGCTTCTAACTTGGGCCCAAATTGTAAAATGGTCTTATCTATTGGCGATTTCGTTCCAATTCACATTCCAAGTAATATTCGGCATGCTAATTACATTGCCGGTTGCCAAATTGCTTTATCTCTTATAGTTTCCGAGATATGGACTATCAATAATTTACACCTTAGTCTCTGCTTCTAATTTGGGCCCAAATTGTAAAATGGACTTATCTATTGGCGATTTCGTTCCAATTCACATTCCAAGTAATATTCGGCATGCTAATTACATTGCCGGTTGCCAAATTGCATTATCTCTTATAGTTTCCGAGATATGGACTATCGATAATTTACACCTTAGGCTCTGCTTCTAACTTGGGCCCAAATTGTAAAATGGCCTTATCTATTGGCGATTTCGTCCCAATTCACATTCCAAGTAATATTCGGCATGCTAATTACATTGCCGGTTGCCAAATTGCATTATCTCTTATAGTTTCAGAGATATGGACTATCGATAATTTACACCTTAGGCTCTGCTTCTAACTTGGGCCCAAATTGTAAAATAGTCTTATCTATTGGCAATTTCGTTCCAATTCACATTCCAAGTAATATTCGGCATGCTAATTACATTGCCGGTTGCCAAATTGCATTATCTCTTATAGTTTCCGAGATATGGACTATCGATAATTTACACCTTAGGCTCTGCTTCTAACTTGGGCCCAAATTGTAAAATGGTCTTATCTATTGGCGATTTCGTTCCAATTCACATTCCAAGTAATATTCGGCATGCTAATTACATTGCCGGTTGCCAATTTGCATTAACTCTTATAGTTTTCGAGATATGGACTATCGATAATTTATACCTTAGGCTCTGCTTCTAACTTGTTCCCAAATTGTAAAATGGTCTTATCTATTGGCGATTTCGTTCCAATTCACATTCCAAGTAATATTCGGCATGCTAATTACATTGCCGGTTGCCGAATTGCATTATCTCTTATAGTTTCCGAGATATGGACTATCGATAATTTACACCTTAGGCTCTGCTTCTAACTTGGGCCCAAATTGTAAAATGGTCTTATCTATTGGCGATTTCGTTCCAATTCACATTCCAAGTAATATTCGGCATGCTAATTACATTGCCGGTTGCCAAATTGCATTATCTCTTATAGTTTCCGAGATATGGACTATCGATAATTTACACCTTAGGCTCTGCTTCTAACTTGGGCCCAAATTGTAAAATGGTCTTATCTATTGGCGATTTCGTTCCAATTCACATTCCAAGTAATATTCGGCATGCTAATTACATTGCCGGTTGCCAAATTGAATTATCTCTTATAGTTTCCGAGATATGGACTATCGATAATTTACACCTTAGGCTCTGCTTCTAACTTGGGCCCAAATTGTAAAATGGTCTTACCTATTGGCGATTTCGTTCCAATTCACATTCCAAGTAATATTCGGCATGCTAATTACATTGCCGGTTGCCAAATTGCATTATCTCTTATAGTTTCCGAGATATGGACTATCGATAATTTACACCTTAGGCTCTGCTTCTAACTTGGGCCCAAATTGTAAAATGGTCTTATCTATTGGCTATTTCGTTCCAATTCACATTCCAAGTAATATTCGGCATGCTAATTACATTGCCGGTTGCCAAATTGCATTATCTCTTATAGTTTCCGAGATATGGACTATCGATAATTTACACCTTAGGCTCTGCTTCTAACTTGGGCCCAAATTGTAAAATGGTCTTATCTATTGGCGATTTCGTTCCAATTCACACTCCAAGTAATATTCGGCATGCTAATTACATTGCCGGTTGCGAAATTGCATTATCTCTTATAGTTTCCGAGATATGGACTATCGATAATTTACACCTTAGGCTCTGCTTCTAACTTGGGCCCAAATTGTAAAATGGTCTTATCTATTGGCGATTTCGTTCCAATTCACATTCCAAGTAATATTCGGCATGCTAATTACATTGCCGGTTGCCAAATTGCATTATCTCTTATAGTTTTCGAGATATGGACTATCGATAATTTACACCTTAGGCTCTGCTTCTAACTTGGGCCCAAATTGTAAAATGGTCATATCTATTGGCGATTTCGTCCCAATTCACATTCCAAGTGATATTCGGCATGCTAATTACATTGCCGGTTGCGAAATTGCATTATCTCTTATAGTTTCCGAGATATGGACTATCAATAATTTACACCTTAGGCTCTGCTTCTAACTTGGGCCCAAATTGTAAAATGGTCTTATCTATTGGCGATTTCGTTCCAATTCACATTCCAAGTAATATTCGGCATGCTAATTACATTGCCGGTTGCCAAATTGCATTATCTCTTATAGTTTCCGAGATATGGACTATCGATAATTTACACCTTAGGCTCTGCTTCTAACTTGGGCCCAAATTGTAAAATGGTCATATCTATTGGCGATTTCGTCCCAATTCACATTTCAAGTGATATTCGGCATGCTAATTACATTGCCGGTTGCCAAATTGCATTATCTCTTATAGTTTCCGAGATATGGACTATCGATAATTTACACCTTAGGCTCTGCTTCTAACTTGGGCCCAAATTGTAAAATGGTCTTATCTATTGGCGATTTCGTTCCAATTCACATTCCAAGTAATATTCGGCATGCTAATTACATTGCCGGTTGCCAAATTGCATTATCTCTTATAGTTTCCGAGATATGGACTATCGATAATTTACACCTTAGGCTCTGCTTCTAACTTGGGCCCAAATTGTAAAATGGTCTTATCTATTGGCGATTTCGTTCCAATTCACATTCCAAGTAATATTCGGCATGCTAATTACATTGCCGGTTGCCAAATTGCATTATCTCTTATAGTTTCCGAGATATGGACTATCGATAATTTACACCTTAGGCTCTGCTTCTAACTTGGGCCCAAATTGTAAAATGGTCTTATCTATTGGCGATTTAGTTGCAATTCACATTCCAAGTAATATTCGGCATGCTAATTACATTGCCGGTTGCCAAATTGTATTATCTCTTATAGTTTCCGAGATATGGACTATCGATAATTTACACCTTAGGCTCTGCTTCTAACTTGAGCCCAAATTGTAAAATGGTCTTATCTATTGGCGATTTCGTTCCAATTCACATTCCAAGTAATATTCGGCATGCTAATTACATTGCCGGTTGCCAAATTGCATTATCTCTTATAGTTTCCGAGATATGGACTATCGATAATTTACACCTTAGGCTCTGCTTCTAACTTGGGCCCAAATTGTAAAATGGTCTTATCTATTGGCGATTTCGTTCCAATTCACATTCCAAGTAATATTCGGCATGCTAATTACATTGCCGGTTGCCAAATTGCATTATCTCTTATAGTTTCCGAGATATGGACTATCGATAATTTACACCTTAGGCTCTGCTTCTAACTTGGGCCCAAATTGTAAAATGGTCTTATCTATTGGCGATTTCGTTCCAATTCACACTCCAAGTATTATTCGGCATGCTAATTACATTGCCGGTTGCGAAATTGCATTATCTCTTATAGTTTCCGAGATATGGACTATCGATAATTTACACCTTAGGCTCTGCTTCTAACTTGGGCCCAAATTGTAAAATGGCCTTATCTATTGGCGATTTCGTTCCAATTCACATTCCAAGTAATATTCGGCATGCTAATTACATTGCCGGTTGCCAAATTGCATTATCTCTTATAGTTTCCGAGATATGGACTATCGATAATTTACACCTTAGGCTCTGCTTCTAACTTGGGCAGAAATTGTAAAATGGTCTTACCTATTGGCGATTCCGTTCCAATTCACATTCCAAGTAATATTCGGCATGCTAATTACATTGCCGTTTACCAAATTGCATTATCTCTTATAGTTTCCGAGATATGGACTATCGATAATTTACACCTTAGGCTCTGCTTCTAACTTGCGCCCAAATTGTAAAATTGTCTTATCTATTGGCGATTTCGTTAAAATTCACATTCCAAGTAATATTCGGCATGCTAATTACATTGCCGGTTGCCAAATTGCATTATCTCTTATAGTTTCCGAGATATGGACTATCGATAATTTACACCTTAGGCTCAGCTTCTAACTTGGGCCCAAATTGTAAAATGGTCTTATCTATTGGCGATTTCGTCCCAATTCACATTCCAAGTGATATTCGGCATGCTAATTACATTGCCGGTTGCCAAATTGCATTATCTCTTATAGTTTCCGAGATATGGACTATCGATAATTTACACCTTAGGCTCTGCTTCTAACTTGGGCCCAAATTGTAAAATGGTCTTATCTATTGGCGATTTCGTTCCAATTCACATTCCAAGTAATATTCGGCATGCTAATTACATTGCCGGTTGCCAAATTGCATTATCTCTTATAGTTTCCGAGATATGAACTATCAATAATTTACACCTTAGGCTCTGCTTCTAACTTGGGCCCAAATTGTAAAATGGTCTTATCTATTGGCGATTTCGTTCCAGTTCACATTCCAAGTAATATTCCGCATGCTAATTACATTGCCGGTTGCCAAATTGCATTATCTCTTATAGTTTCCGAGATATGGACTATCGATAATTTACACCTTAGGCTCTGCTTCTAACTTGGGCCCAAATTGTAAAATGGCCTTATCTATTGGCGATTTCGTCCCAATTCACATTCCAAGTAATATTCGGCATGCTAATTACATTGCCGGTTGCGAAATTGCATTATCTCTTATAGTTTCAGAGATATGGACTATCGATAATTTACACCTTAGGCTCTGCTTCTAACTTGGGCCCAAATTGTAAAATGGTCTTATCTATTGGCAATTTCGTTCCAATTCACATTCCAAGTAATATTCGGCATGCTAATTACATTGCCGGTTGCCAAATTGTATTATCTCTTATAGTTTCCGAGATATGGACTATCGATAATTTACACCTTAGGCTCTGCTTCTAACTTGGGCCCAAATTGTAAAATGGTCTTATCTATTGGCGATTTCGTTCCAATTCACATTCCAAGTAATATTCGGCATGCTAATTACATTGCCGGTTGCCAAATTGCATTAACTCTTATAGTTTCCGAGATATGGACTATCGATAATTTACACCTTAGGCTCTGCTTCTAACTTGGGCCCAAATTGTAAAATGGCCTTATCTATTGGCGATTTCGTTCCAATTCACATTCCAAGTAATATTCGGCATGCTAATTACATTGCCGGTTGCCAAATTGCATTATCTCTTATAGTTTCCGAGATATGTACTATCGATAATTTACACCTTAGGCTCTGCTTCTAACTTGGGCCCAAATTGTAAAATGGTCTTATCTATTGGCGATTTCGTTCCAATTCACATTCCAAGTAATATTCGGCATGCTAATTACATTGCCGGTTGCCAAATTGAATTATCTCTTATAGTTTCCGAGATATGGACTATCGATAATTTACACCTTAGGCTCTGCTTCTAACTTGGGCCCAAATTGTAAAATGGCCTTACCTATTGGCGATTTCGTTCCAATTCACATTCCATGTAATATTCGGCATGCTAATTATATTGCCGGTTGCCAAATTGCATTATCTCTTATAGTTTCCGAGATATGGACTATCGATAATTTACACCTTAGGCTCTGCTTCTAACTTGGGCCCAAATTGTAAAATGGTCTTATCTATTGGCGATTTCGTCCCAATTCACATTCCAAGTGATATTCGGCATGCTAATTACATTGCCGGTTGCGAAATTGCATTATCTCTTATAGTTTCCGAGATATGGACTATCGATAATTTACACCTTAGGCTCTGCTTCTAACTTGGGCCCAAATTGTAAAATGGTCTTATCTATTGGCGATTTCGTTCCAATTCACATTCCAAGTAATATTCGGCATGCTAATTACATTGCCGGTTGCCAAATTGCATTATCTCTTATAGTTTCCGAGATATGGACTATCGATAATTTACACCTTAGGCTCTGCTTCTAACTTGGGCCCAAATTGTAAAATGGTCTTATCTATTGGCGATTTAGTTGCAATTCACATTCCAAGTAATATTCGGCATGCTAATTACATTGCCGGTTGCCAAATTGCATTATCTCTATAGTTTCCGAGATATGGACTATCGATAATTTACACCTTAGGCTCTGCTTCTAACTTGGGCCCAAATTGTAAAATGGTCTTATCTATTGGCGATTTCGTTCCAATTCACATTCCAAGTAATATTCGGCATGCTAATTACATTGCCGGTTGCCAAATTGCATTATCTCTTATAGTTTCCGAGATATGGACTATCGATAATTTACACCTTAGGCTCTGCTTCTAACTTGGGCCCAAATTGTAAAATGGTCTTATCTATTGGCGATTTCGTTCCAATTCACATTCCAAGTAATATTCGGCATGCTAATTACATTGCCGGTTGCCAAATTGCATTATCTCTTATAGTTTCCGAGATATGGACTATCGATAATTTACACCTTAGGCTCTACTTCTAACTTGGGCCCAAGTTGTAAAATGGTCTTACCTATTGGCGATTCCGTTCCAATTCACATTCCAAGTAATATTCGGCATGCTAATTACATTGCCGGTTGCCAAATTGCATTATCTCTTATAGTTTCCGAGATATGGACTATCGATAATTTACACCTTAGGCTCTGCTTCTAACTTGGGCCCAAATTGTAAAATGGTCTTATCTATTGGCGATTTCGTTCCAATTCACATTCCAAGTAATATTCGGCATGCTAATTACATTGCCGGTTGCCAAATTGCATTATCTCTTATAGTTTCCGAGATATGGACTATCGATAATTTACACCTTAGGCTCTGCTTCTAACTTGGGCCCAAATTGTAAAATGGTCTTATCTATTGGCGATTTCGTCCCAATTCACATTCCAAGTGATATTCGGCATGCTAATTACATTGCCGGTTGCCAAATTGCATTATCTCTTATAGTTTCCGAGATATGGACTATCGATAATTTACACCTTAGGCTCTGCTTCTAACTTGGGCCCAAATTGTAAAATGGTCTTATCTATTGGCGATTTCGTTCCAATTCACATTCCAAGTAATATTCGGCATACTAATTACATTGCCGGTTGCCAAATTGCATTATCTCTTATAGTTTCCGAGATATGGACTATCGATAATTTACACCTTAGGCTCTGCTTCTAACTTGGGCCCAAATTGTAAATTGGTCTTATCTATTGGCGATTTCGTTCCAATTCACACTCCTAGTAATATTCGGCATGCTAATTACATTGCCGGTTGCGAAATTGCATTATCTCTTATAGTTTCCGAGATATGGACTATCAATAATTTACACCTTAGGCTCTGCTTCTAACTTGGACCCAAATTGTAAAATGGTCTTATCTATTGGCGATTTAGTTCCAATTCACATTCCAAGTAATATTCGGCATGCTAATTACATTGCCGGTTGCCAAATTGCATTATCTCTTATAGTTTCCGAGATATGGACTATCGATAATTTACACCTTAGGCTCTGCTTCTAACTTGGGCCCAAATTGTAAAATGGTCTTATCTATTGGCGATTTCGTTCCAATTCACATTCCAAGTAATATTCGGCATGCTAATTACATTGCCGGTTGCCAAATTGCATTAACTCTTATAGTTTCCGAGATATGGACTATCGATAATTTACACCTTAGGCTCAGCTTCTAACTTGGGCCCAAATTGTAAAATGGTCTTATCTATTGGCGATTTCGTTCCAATTCACATTCCAAGTAATATTCGGCATGCTAATTACATTGCCGGTTGCCAAATTGCATTATCTCTTATAGTTTCCGAGATATGGACTATCGATAATTTACACCATAGGCTCTGCTTCTAACTTGGGCCCAAATTGTAAAATGGCCTTATCTATTGGCGATTTCGTTCCAATTCACATTCCAAGTAATATTCGGCATGCTAATTACATTGCCGGTTGCCAAATTGCATTATCTCTTATAGTTTCCGAGTTATGGACTATCGATAATTTACACCTTAGGCTCTGCTTCTAACTTGGGCCCAAATTGTAAAATGGTCTTATCTATTGGCGATTTCGTTCCAATTCACATTCCAAGTAATATTCGGCATGCTAATTACATTGCCGGTTGCCAAATTGCATTATCTCTTATAGTTTCCGAGATATAGACTATCGATAATTTACACCTTAGGCTCTGCTTCTAACTTGGGCCCAAATTGTAAAATGGTCTTATCTATTGGCGATTTCGTTCCAATTCACATTCCAAGTAATATTCGGCATGCTAATTACATTGCCGGTTGCCAAATTGCATTATCTCTTATAGTTTCCGAGATATGGACTATCGATAATTTACACCTTAGGCTCTGCTTCTAACTTGGGCCCAAATTGTAAATTGGTCTTATCTATTGGCGATTTCGTTCCAATTCACACTCCTAGTAATATTCGGCATGCTAATTACATTGCCGGTTGCGAAATTGCATTATCTCTTATAGTTTCCGAGATATGGACTATCAATAATTTACACCTTAGGCTCTGCTTCTAACTTGGACCCAAATTGTAAAATGGTCTTATCTATTGGCGATTTCATTCCAATTCACATTCCAAGTAATATTCGGCATGCTAATTACATTGCCGGTTGCCAAATTGCATTATCTCTTATAGTTTCCGAGATATGGACTATCGATAATTTACACCTTAGGCTCTGCTTCTATCTTGGGCCCAAATTGTAAAATGGCCTTATCTATTGGCGATTTCGTCCCAATTCACATTCCAAGTAATATTCGGCATGCTAATTACATTGCCGGTTGCGAAATTGCATTATCTCTTATAGTTTCAGAGATATGGACTACCGATAATTTACACCTTAGGCTCTGCTTCTAACTTGGGCCCAAATTGTAAAATGGTCTTATCTATTGGCAATTTCGTTCCAATTCACATTCCAAGTAATATTCGGCATGCTAATTACATTGCCGGTTGCCAAATTGCATTATCTCTTATAGTTTCCGAGATATGGACTATCGATAATTTACACCTTAGGCTCTGCTTCTAACTTGGGCCCAAATTGTAAAATGGTCTTATCTATTGGCGATTTCGTTCCAATTCACATTCCAAGTAATATTCGGCATGCTAATTACATTGCCGGTTGCCAAATTGCATTAACTCTTATAGTTTCCGAGATATGGACTATCGATAATTTACACCTTAGGCTCTGCTTCTAACTTGGGCCCAAATTGTAAAATGGTCTTATCTATTGGCGATTTCGTTCCAATTCACATTGCAAGTAATATTCGGCATGCTAATTACATTGCCGGTTGCCAAATTGCATTATCTCTTATAGTTTCCGAGATATGGACTATCGATAATTTACACCTTAGGCTCTGCTTCTAACTTGGGCCCAAATTGTAAAATGGTCTTATCTATTGGCGATTTCGTTCCAATTCACATTCCAAGTAATATTCGGCATGCTAATTACATTGCCGGTTGCCAAATTGCATTATCTCTTATAGTTTCCGAGATATGGACTATCGATAATTTACACCTTAGGCTCTGCTTCTAACTTGGGCCCAAATTGTAAAATGGTCTTATCTTTTGGCGATTTCGTTCCAATTCACACTCCAAGTAATATTCGGCATGCTAATTACATTGCCGGTTGCGAAATTGCATTATCTCTTATAGTTTCCGAGATATGGACTATCGATAATTTACACCTTAGGCTCTGCTTCTAACTTGGGCCCAAATTGTAAAATGGTCTTATCTTTTGGCGATTTCGTTCCAATTCACATTCCAAGTAATATTCGGCATGCTAATTACATTGCCGGTTGCCAAATTGCATTATCTCTTATAGTTTCCGAGATATGGACTATCGATAATTTACACCTTAGGCTCTGCTTCTAACTTGGGCCCAAATTGTAAAATGGTCTTATCTATTGGCGATTTCGTTCCAATTTACATTCCAAGTAATATTCGGCATGCTAATTACATTGCCGGTTGCCAAATTGCATTATCTCTTATAGTTTCCGAGATATGGACTATCGATAATTTACACCTTAGTCTCTGCTTCTAACTTGGGCCCAAATTGTAAAATGGTCTTATCTATTGGCGATTTCGTCCCAATTCACATTCCAAGTGATATTCGGCATGCTAATTACATTGCCGGTTGCGAAATTGCATTATCTCTTATAGTTTCCGAGATATGGACTATCAATAATTTACACCTTAGGCTCTGCTTCTAACTTGGGCCCAAATTGTAAAATGGTCTTATCTATTGGCGATTTCGTTCCAATTCACATTCCAAGTAATATTCGGCATGCTAATTACATTGCCGGTTGCCAAATTGCATTATCTTTTATAGTTTCCGAGATATGGACTATCGATAATTTACACCTTAGGCTCTGCTTCTAACTTGGGCCCAAATTGTAAAATGGTCTTATCTATTGGCGATTGCGTTCCAATTCACATTCCAAGTAATATTCGGCATGCTAATTACATTGCCGGTTGCCAAATTGCATTATCTCTTATAGTTTCCGAGATATGGACTATCGATAATTTACACCTTAGGCTCTGCTTCTAACTTGGGCCCAAATTGTAAAATGGTCTTATCTATTGGCGATTTCGTTCCAATTCACATTCCAAGTAATATTCGGCATGCTAATTACATTGCCGGTTGCCAAATTGCATTATCTCTTATAGTTACCGAGATATGGACTATCGATAATTTACACCTTAGGCTCTGCTTCTAACTTGCTCCCAAATTGTAAAATGGTCTTATCTATTGGCGATTTCGTTCCAATTCACATTCCAAGTAATATTCGGCATGCTAATTACATTGCCGGTTGCCAAATTGCATTATCTCTTATAGTTTCCGAGATATGGACTATCGATTATTTACACCTTAGGCTCTGCTTCTAACATGGGCCCAAATTGTAAAATGGTCTTACCTATTGGCGATTTCGTTCCAATTCACATTCCAAGTAATATTCGGCATGCTAATTACATTGCCGGTTGCCAAATTGCATTATCTCTTATAGTTTCCGAGATATGGACTATCGATAATTTACACCTTAGGCTCTGCTTCTAACTTGGGCCCAAATTGTAAAATGGTCTTATCTATTGGCGATTTCGTTCCAATTCACATTCCAAGTAATATTCGGCATACTAATTACATTGCCGGTTGCCAAATTGCATTATCTCTTATAGTTTCCGAGATATGGACTATCGATAATTTACACCTTAGGCTCTGTTTCTAACTTGGGCCCAAATTGTAAAATGGTCTTATCTATTGGCGATTTCGTCCCAATTCACATTCCAAGTGATATTCGGCATGCTATTTACATTGCCGGTTGCGAAATTGCATTATCTCTTATAGTTTCCGAGATATGGACTATCAATAATTTACACCTTAGGCTCTGCTTCTAACTTGGGTCCAAATTGTAAAATGGTCTTATCTATTGGAGATTTCGTTCCAATTCACATTCCAAGTAATATTCGGCATGCTAATTACATTGCCGGTTGCCAAATGGCATTATCTCTTATAGTTTCCGAGATATGGACTATCGATAATTTACACCTTGGGCTCTGCTTCTAACTTGGGCCCAAATTGTAAAATGGTCTTATCTATTGGCGATTTCGTTCCAATTCACATTCCAAGTAATATTCGGCATGCTAATTACATTGCCGGTTGCCAAATTGCATTATCTCTTATAGTTTCCGAGATATGGACTATCGATAATTTACACCTTAGGCTCTGCTTCTAACTTGGGCCCAAATTGTAAAATGGTCTTATCTATTGGCGATTTCGTTCCAATTCACATTCCAAGTAATATTCGGCATGCTAATTACATTGCCGGTTGCCAAATTGCATTATCTCTATAGTTTCCGAGATATGGACTATCGATAATTTACACCTTAGGCTCTGCTTCTAACTTGGGCCCAAATTGTAAAATGGTCTTATCTATTGGCGATTTCGTTCCAATTCACATTCCAAGTAATATTCGGCATGCTAATTACATTGCCGGTTGCCAAATTGCATTATCTCTTATAGTTTCCGAGATATGGACTATCGATAATTTACACCTTAGGCTCTGCTTCTAACTTGGGCCCAAATTGTAAAATGGTCTTATCTATTGGCGATTTCGTTCCAATTCACATTCCAAGTAATATTCGGCATGCTAATTACATTGCCGGTTGCCAAATTGCATTATCTCTTATAGTTTCCGAGATATGGACTATCGATAATTTACACCTTAGGCTCTACTTCTAACTTGGGCCCAAGTTGTAAAATGGTCTTACCTATTGGCGATTCCGTTCCAATTCACATTCCAAGTAATATTCGGCATGCTAATTACATTGCCGGTTGCCAAATTGCATTATCTCTTATAGTTTCCGAGATATGGACTATCGATAATTTACACCTTAGGCTCTGCTTCTAACTTGGGCCCAAATTGTAAAATGGTCTTATCTATTGGCGATTTCGTTCCAATTCACATTCCAAGTAATATTCGGCATGCTAATTACATTGCCGGTTGCCAAATTGCATTATCTCTTATAGTTTCCGAGATATGGACTATCGATAATTTACACCTTAGGCTCTGCTTCTAACTTGGGCCCAAATTGTAAAATGGTCTTATCTATTGGCGATTTCGTCCCAATTCACATTCCAAGTGATATTCGGCATGCTAATTACATTGCCGGTTGCCAAATTGCATTATCTCTTATAGTTTCCGAGATATGGACTATCGATAATTTACACCTTAGGCTCTGCTTCTAACTTGGGCCCAAATTGTAAAATGGTCTTATCTATTGGCGATTTCGTTCCAATTCACATTCCAAGTAATATTCGGCATACTAATTACATTGCCGGTTGCCAAATTGCATTATCTCTTATAGTTTCCGAGATATGGACTATCGATAATTTACACCTTAGGCTCTGCTTCTAACTTGGGCCCAAATTGTAAATTGGTCTTATCTATTGGCGATTTCGTTCCAATTCACACTCCTAGTAATATTCGGCATGCTAATTACATTGCCGGTTGCGAAATTGCATTATCTCTTATAGTTTCCGAGATATGGACTATCAATAATTTACACCTTAGGCTCTGCTTCTAACTTGGACCCAAATTGTAAAATGGTCTTATCTATTGGCGATTTAGTTCCAATTCACATTCCAAGTAATATTCGGCATGCTAATTACATTGCCGGTTGCCAAATTGCATTATCTCTTATAGTTTCCGAGATATGGACTATCGATAATTTACACCTTAGGCTCTGCTTCTAACTTGGGCCCAAATTGTAAAATGGTCTTATCTATTGGCGATTTCGTTCCAATTCACATTCCAAGTAATATTCGGCATGCTAATTACATTGCCGGTTGCCAAATTGCATTAACTCTTATAGTTTCCGAGATATGGACTATCGATAATTTACACCTTAGGCTCAGCTTCTAACTTGGGCCCAAATTGTAAAATGGTCTTATCTATTGGCGATTTCGTTCCAATTCACATTCCAAGTAATATTCGGCATGCTAATTACATTGCCGGTTGCCAAATTGCATTATCTCTTATAGTTTCCGAGATATGGACTATCGATAATTTACACCATAGGCTCTGCTTCTAACTTGGGCCCAAATTGTAAAATGGCCTTATCTATTGGCGATTTCGTTCCAATTCACATTCCAAGTAATATTCGGCATGCTAATTACATTGCCGGTTACCAAATTGCATTATCTCTTATAGTTTCCGAGTTATGGACTATCGATAATTTACACCTTAGGCTCTGCTTCTAACTTGGGCCCAAATTGTAAAATGGTCTTATCTATTGGCGATTTCGTTCCAATTCACATTCCAAGTAATATTCGGCATGCTAATTACATTGCCGGTTGCCAAATTGCATTATCTCTTATAGTTTCCGAGATATAGACTATCGATAATTTACACCTTAGGCTCTGCTTCTAACTTGGGCCCAAATTGTAAAATGGTCTTATCTATTGGCGATTTCGTTCCAATTCACATTCCAAGTAATATTCGGCATGCTAATTACATTGCCGGTTGCCAAATTGCATTATCTCTTATAGTTTCCGAGATATGGACTATCGATAATTTACACCTTAGGCTCTGCTTCTAACTTGGGCCCAAATTGTAAATTGGTCTTATCTATTGGCGATTTCGTTCCAATTCACACTCCTAGTAATATTCGGCATGCTAATTACATTGCCGGTTGCGAAATTGCATTATCTCTTATAGTTTCCGAGATATGGACTATCAATAATTTACACCTTAGGCTCTGCTTCTAACTTGGACCCAAATTGTAAAATGGTCTTATCTATTGGCGATTTCATTCCAATTCACATTCCAAGTAATATTCGGCATGCTAATTACATTGCCGGTTGCCAAATTGCATTATCTCTTATAGTTTCCGAGATATGGACTATCGATAATTTACACCTTAGGCTCTGCTTCTATCTTGGGCCCAAATTGTAAAATGGCCTTATCTATTGGCGATTTCGTCCCAATTCACATTCCAAGTAATATTCGGCATGCTAATTACATTGCCGGTTGCGAAATTGCATTATCTCTTATAGTTTCAGAGATATGGACTACCGATAATTTACACCTTAGGCTCTGCTTCTAACTTGGGCCCAAATTGTAAAATGGTCTTATCTATTGGCAATTTCGTTCCAATTCACATTCCAAGTAATATTCGGCATGCTAATTACATTGCCGGTTGCCAAATTGCATTATCTCTTATAGTTTCCGAGATATGGACTATCGATAATTTACACCTTAGGCTCTGCTTCTAACTTGGGCCCAAATTGTAAAATGGTCTTATCTATTGGCGATTTCGTTCCAATTCACATTCCAAGTAATATTCGGCATGCTAATTACATTGCCGGTTGCCAAATTGCATTAACTCTTATAGTTTCCGAGATATGGACTATCGATAATTTACACCTTAGGCTCTGCTTCTAACTTGGGCCCAAATTGTAAAATGGTCTTATCTATTGGCGATTTCGTTCCAATTCACATTGCAAGTAATATTCGGCATGCTAATTACATTGCCGGTTGCCAAATTGCATTATCTCTTATAGTTTCCGAGATATGGACTATCGATAATTTACACCTTAGGCTCTGCTTCTAACTTGGGCCCAAATTGTAAAATGGTCTTATCTATTGGCGATTTCGTTCCAATTCACATTCCAAGTAATATTCGGCATGCTAATTACATTGCCGGTTGCCAAATTGCATTATCTCTTATAGTTTCCGAGATATGGACTATCGATAATTTACACCTTAGGCTCTGCTTCTAACTTGGGCCCAAATTGTAAAATGGTCTTATCTTTTGGCGATTTCGTTCCAATTCACACTCCAAGTAATATTCGGCATGCTAATTACATTGCCGGTTGCGAAATTGCATTATCTCTTATAGTTTCCGAGATATGGACTATCGATAATTTACACCTTAGGCTCTGCTTCTAACTTGGGCCCAAATTGTAAAATGGTCTTATCTTTTGGCCATTTCGTTCCAATTCACATTCCAAGTAATATTCGGCATGCTAATTACATTGCCGGTTGCCAAATTGCATTATCTCTTATAGTTTCCGAGATATGGACTATCGATAATTTACACCTTAGGCTCTGCTTCTAACTTGGGCCCAAATTGTAAAATGGTCTTATCTATTGGCGATTTCGTTCCAATTTACATTCCAAGTAATATTCGGCATGCTAATTACATTGCCGGTTGCCAAATTGCATTATCTCTTATAGTTTCCGAGATATGGACTATCGATAATTTACACCTTAGTCTCTGCTTCTAACTTGGGCCCAAATTGTAAAATGGTCTTATCTATTGGCGATTTCGTCCCAATTCACATTCCAAGTGATATTCGGCATGCTAATTACATTGCCGGTTGCGAAATTGCATTATCTCTTATAGTTTCCGAGATATGGACTATCAATAATTTACACCTTAGGCTCTGCTTCTAACTTGGGCCCAAATTGTAAAATGGTCTTATCTATTGGCGATTTCGTTCCAATTCACATTCCAAGTAATATTCGGCATGCTAATTACATTGCCGGTTGCCAAATTGCATTATCTTTTATAGTTTCCGAGATATGGACTATCGATAATTTACACCTTAGGCTCTGCTTCTAACTTGGGCCCAAATTGTAAAATGGTCTTATCTATTGGCGATTGCGTTCCAATTCACATTCCAAGTAATATTCGGCATGCTAATTACATTGCCGGTTGCCAAATTGCATTATCTCTTATAGTTTCCGAGATATGGACTATCGATAATTTACACCTTAGGCTCTGCTTCTAACTTGGGCCCAAATTGTAAAATGGTCTTATCTATTGGCGATTTCGTTCCAATTCACATTCCAAGTAATATTCGGCATGCTAATTACATTGCCGGTTGCCAAATTGCATTATCTCTTATAGTTACCGAGATATGGACTATCGATAATTTACACCTTAGGCTCTGCTTCTAACTTGCTCCCAAATTGTAAAATGGTCTTATCTATTGGCGATTTCGTTCCAATTCACATTCCAAGTAATATTCGGCATGCTAATTACATTGCCGGTTGCCAAATTGCATTATCTCTTATAGTTTCCGAGATATGGACTATCGATTATTTACACCTTAGGCTCTGCTTCTAACATGGGCCCAAATTGTAAAATGGTCTTACCTATTGGCGATTTCGTTCCAATTCACATTCCAAGTAATATTCGGCATGCTAATTACATTGCCGGTTGCCAAATTGCATTATCTCTTATAGTTTCCGAGATATGGACTATCGATAATTTACACCTTAGGCTCTGCTTCTAACTTGGGCCCAAATTGTAAAATGGTCTTATCTATTGGCGATTTCGTTCCAATTCACATTCCAAGTAATATTCGGCATACTAATTACATTGCCGGTTGCCAAATTGCATTATCTCTTATAGTTTCCGAGATATGGACTATCGATAATTTACACCTTAGGCTCTGTTTCTAACTTGGGCCCAAATTGTAAAATGGTCTTATCTATTGGCGATTTCGTCCCAATTCACATTCCAAGTGATATTCGGCATGCTATTTACATTGCCGGTTGCGAAATTGCATTATCTCTTATAGTTTCCGAGATATGGACTATCAATAATTTACACCTTAGGCTCTGCTTCTAACTTGGGTCCAAATTGTAAAATGGTCTTATCTATTGGAGATTTCGTTCCAATTCACATTCCAAGTAATATTCGGCATGCTAATTACATTGCCGGTTGCCAAATGGCATTATCTCTTATAGTTTCCGAGATATGGACTATCGATAATTTACACCTTGGGCTCTGCTTCTAACTTGGGCCCAAATTGTAAAATGGTCTTATCTATTGGCGATTTCGTTCCAATTCACATTCCAAGTAATATTCGGCATGCTAATTACATTGCCGGTTGCCAAATTGCATTATCTCTTATAGTTTCCGAGATATGGACTATCGATAATTTACACCTTAGGCTCTGCTTCTAACTTGGGCCCAAATTGTAAAATGGTCTTATCTATTGGCGATTTCGTTCCAATTCACATTCCAAGAAATATTCGGCATGCTAATTACATTGCCGGTTGCCAAATTGCATTATCTCTTATAGTTTCCGAGATATGGACTATCGATAATTTACACCTTAGCCTCTGCTTCTAACTTGGGCCCAAATTGTAAAATGGTCTTATCTATTGGCGATTTCGTTCCAATTCACATTCCAAGTAATATTCGGCATGCTAATTACATTGCCGGTTGCCAAATTGCATTATCTCTTATAGTTTCCGAGATATGGACTATCGATAATTTACACCTTAGGCTCTGCTTCTAACTTGGGCCCAAATTGTAAAATGGTCTTATCTATTGGCGATTTCGTTCCAATTCACATTCCAAGTAATATTCGGCATGCTAACTACATTGCCGGTTGCCAAATTGCATTATCTCTTATAGTTTCCGAGATATGGACTATCGATAATTTACACCTTAGGCTCTGCTTCTAACTTGGGCCCAAATTGTAAAATGGTCTTATCTATTGGCGATTTCGTTCCAATTCACATTCCAAGTAATATTCGGCATGCTAATTACATTGCCGGTTGCCAAATTGCATTATCTCTTATAGTTTCCGAGATATGGACTATCGATAATTTACACCTTAGGCTCTGCTTCTAACTTGGGCCCAAATTGTAAAATGGTCTTATCTATTGGCGATTTCGTTCCAATTCACATTCCAAGTAATATTCGGCATGCTAATTACATTGCCGGTTGCCAAATTGCATTATCTCTTATAGTTTCCGAGATATGGACTATCGATAATTTACACCTTAGGCTCTGCTTCTAACTTGGGAACAAATTGTAAAATGGTCTTATCTATTGGCGATTTCGTTCCAATTCACATTCCAAGTAATATTCGGCATGCTAATTACATTGCCGGTTGCCAAATTGCATTATCTCTTATAGTTTCCGAGATATGGACTATCGATAATTTACACCTTAGGCTCTGCTTCTAACTTGGGCCCAAATTGTAAAATGGTCTTATCTATTGGCGATTTCGTTCCAATTCACATTCCAAGTAATATTCGGCATGCTAATTACATTGCCGGTTGCCAAATTGCATTATCTCTTATAGTTTCCGAGATATGGACTATCGATAATTTACACCTTAGGCTCTGCTTCTAACTTGGGCCCAAATTGTAAAATGGTCTTATCTATTGGCGATTTCGTTCCAATTCACATTCCAAGTAATATTCGGCATGCTAATTACATTGCCGGTTGCCAAATTGCATTATCTCTTATAGTTTCCGAGATATTAACTATCGTTAATTTACACCTTAGGCTCTGCTTCTAACTTGGGCCCAAATTGTAAAATGGCCTTATCTATTGGCGATTTCGTTCCAATTCACATTCCAAGTAATATTCGGCATGCTAATTACATTGCCGGTTGCCAAATTGCATTATCTCTTATAGTTTCCGAGATATGGACTATCGATAATTTACACATTAGGCTCTGCTTCTAACTTGGGCCCAAATTGTAAAATGGTCTTATCTATTGGCGATTTCGTTCCAATTCACATTCCAAGTAATATTCGGCATGCTAATTACATTGCCGATTGCCAAATTGCATTATTTCTTATAGTTTCCGAGATATGGACTATCGATAATTTACACCTTAGGCTCTGCTTCTAACTTGGGCCCAAATTGTAAAATCGTCTTATCTATTGGCGATTTCGTTCCAATTCACATTCCAAGTAATATTCGGCATGCTAATTATATTGCCGGTTGCCAAATTGCATTATCTCTTATAGTTTCCGAGATATGGACTATCGATAATTTACACCTTAGGCTCTGCTTCTAACTTGGGCCCAAATTGTAAAATGGTCTTATCTATTGGCGATTTCGTTCCAATTCACATTCCAAGTAATATTCGGCATGCTAATTACATTGCCGGTTGCCAAATTGAATTATCTCTTATAGTTTCCGAGATATGGACTATCGATAATTTACACCTTAGGCTCTGCTTCTAACTTGGGCCCAAATTGTAAAATGGTCTTACCTATTGGCGATTTCATTCCAATTCACATTCCAAGTAATATTCGGCATGCTAATTACATTGCCGGTTGCCAAATTGCATTATCTCTTATAGTTTCCGAGATATGGACTATCGATAATTTACACCTTAGGCTCTGCTTCTAACTTGGGCCCAAATTGTAAAATGGTCTTATCTATTGGAGATTTCGTTCCAATTCACATTCCAAGTAATATTCGGCATGCTAATTACATTGCCGGTTGCCAAATTGCATTATCTCTTATAGTTTCCGAGATATGGACTATCGATAATTTACACCTTAGGCTCTGCTTCTAACTTGGGCCCAAATTGTAAAATGGTCTTATCTATTGGCGATTTCGTCCCAATTCACATACCAAGTGATATTCGGCATGCTAATTACATTGCCGGTTGCGAAATTGCATTATCTCTTATAGTTTCCGAGATATGGACTATCAATAATTTACACCTTAGGCTCAGCTTCTAACTTGGGCCCAAATTGTAAAATGGTCTTATCTATTGGCGATTTCGTTCCAATTCACATTCCAAGTAATATTCGGCATGCTAATTACATTGCCGGTTGCCAAATTGCATTATCTCTTATAGTTTCCGAGATATGGACTATCGATAATTTACACCTTAAGCTCTGCTTCTAACTTGGGCCCAAATTGTAAAATGGTCTTATCTATTGGCGATTTCGTTCCAATTCACATTCCAAGTAATATTCGGCATGCTAATTACATTGCCGGTTGCCAAATTGCATTATCTCTTATAGTTTCCGAGATATGGACTATCGATAATTTACACCTTAGGCTCTGCTTCTAACTTGGGCCCAAATTGTAAAATGGTCTTATCTATTGGCGATTTCGTTCCAATTCACATTCCAAGTAATATTCGGCATGCTAATTACATTGCCGGTTGCCAAATTGAATTATCTCTTATAGTTTCCGAGATATGGACTATCCTTATTTTACACCTTAGGCTCTGCTTCTAACTTGGGCCCAAATTGTAAAATGGTCTTACCTATTGGCGATTTCGTTCCAATTCACATTCCAAGTAATATTCGGCATGCTAATTACATTGCCGGTTGCCAAATTGCATTATCTCTTATAGTTTCCGAGATATGGACTATCGATAATTTACACCTTAGGCTCTGCTTCTAACTTGGGCCCAAATTGTAAAATGGTCTTATCTATTGGCGATTTCGTTCCAATTCACATTCCAAGTAATATTCGGCATGCTAATTACATTTCCGGTTGCCAAATTGCATTATCTCTTATAGTTTCCGAGATATGGACTATCGATAATTTACACCTTAGGCTCTGCTTCTAACTTGGGCCCAAATTGTAAAATGGTCTTATCTATTGGCGATTTCGTCCCAATTCACATTCCAAGTGATATTCGGCATGCTAATTACATTGCCGGTTGCGAAATTGCATTATCTCTTATAGTTTCCGAGATATGGACTATCGATAATTTACACCTTAGGCTCTGCTTCTAACTTGGGCCCAAAATGTAAAATGGTCTTATCTATTGGCGATTTCGTTCCAATTCACATTCCAAGTAATATTCGGCATGCTAATTACATTGCCGGTTGCCAAATTGCATTATCTCTAATAGTTTCCGAGATATGGACTATCGATAATTTACACCTTAGGCTCTGCTTCTAACTTGGGCCCAAATTGTAAAATGGTCTTATCTATTGGCGATTTAGTTGCAATTCACATTCCAAGTAATATTCGGCATGCTAATTACATTGCCGGTTGCCAAATTGCATTATCTCTTATAGTTTCCGAGATATGGACTATCGATAATTTACACCTTAGGCTCTGCTTCTAACTTGGGCCCAAATTGTAAAATGGTCTTATCTATTGGCGATTTCGTTCCAATTCACATTCCAAGTAATATTCGGCATGCTAATTACATTGCCGGTTTCCAAATTGCATTATCTCCTATAGTTTCCGAGATATGGACTATCGATAATTTACACCTTAGGCTCTGCTTCTAACTTGGGCCCAAATTGTAAAATGGTCTTATCTATTGGCGATTTCGTTCCAATTCACACTCCAAGTAATATTCGGCATGCTAATTACATTGCCGGTTGCGAAATTGCATTATCTCTTATAGTTTCCGAGATATGGACTATCGATAATTTACACCTTAGGCTCTTCTTCTAACTTGGGCCCAAATTGTAAAATGGTCTTATCTATTGGCGATTTCGTTCCAATTCACATTCCAAGTAATATACGGCATGCTAATTACATTGCCGGTTGCCAAATTGCATTATCTCTTATAGTTTCCGAGATATGGACTATCGATAATTTACACGTTAGGCTCTGCTTCTAACTTGGGCCCAAATTGTAAAATGGTCTTATCTATAGGCGATTTCGTTCCAATTCACATTCCAAGTAATATTCGGCATGCTAATTACATTGCCGGTTGCCAAATTGCATTATCTCTTATAGTTTCCGAGATATGGACTATCGATAATTTACACCTTAGGCTCTGCACTAGCTTGGGCCCAAATTGTAAAATGGTCTTATCTATTGGCGATTTCGTCCCAATTCACATTCCAAGTGATATTCGGCATGCTAATTACATTGCCGGTTGCGAAATTGCATTATCTCTTATAGTTTCCGAGATATGGACTATCAATAATTTACACCTTAGGCTCTGCTTCTAACTTGGGCCCAAATTGTAAAATGGTCTTATCTATTGGCGATTTCGTTCCAATTCACATTCCAAGTAATATTCGGCATGCTAATTACATTGCCGGTTGCCAAATTGCATTATCTCTTATAGTTTCCGAGATATGGACTATCGATAATTTACACCTTAGGCTCTGCTTCTAACTTGGACCCAAATTGTAAAATGGTCTTATCTATTGGCGATTTCGTTCCAATTCACATTTCAAGTAATATTCGGCATGCTAATTACATTGCCGGTTGCCAAATTGCATTATCTCTTATAGTTTCCGAGATATGAACTATCGATAATTTACACCTTAGGCTCTGCTTCTAACTTGGGCCCAAATTGTAAAATGGTCTTATCTATTGGCGATTTAGTTGCAATTCACATTCCAAGTAATATTCGGCATGCTAATTACATTGCCGGTTGCCAAATTGCATTATCTCTTATAGTTTCCGAGATATGGACTATCGATAATTTACACCTTAGGCTCTGCTTCTAACTTGGGCCCAAATTGTAAAATGGTCTTATCTATTGGCGATTTCGTTCCAATTCACATTCCAAGTAATATTTGGCATGCTAATTACATTGTCGGTTGCCAAATTGCATTATCTCTTATAGTTTCCGAGATATGGACTATCGATAATTTACACCTTAGGCTCTGCTTCTAACTTGGGCCCAAATTGTAAAATGGTCTTATCTATTGGCGATTTCGTTCCAATTCACATTCCAAGTAATATTCGGCATGCTAATTACATTGCCGGTTGCCAAATTGCATTATCTCTTATAGTTTCCGAGATATGGACTATCGATAATTTACACGTTAGGCTCTGCTTCTAACTTGGGCCCAAATTGTAAAATGGTCTTATCTATAGGCGATTTCGTTCCAATTCACATTCCAAGTAATATTCGGCATGCTAATTACATTGCCGGTTGCCAAATTGCATTATCTCTTATAGTTTCCGAGATATGGACTATCGATAATTTACACCTTAGGCTCTGCTTCTAACTTGGGCCCAAATTGTAAAATGGTCTTATCTATTGGCGATTTCGTTCCAATTCACACTCCAAGTAATATTCGGCATGCTAATTACATTGCCGGTTGCGAAATTGCATTATCTCTTATAGTTTCCGAGATATGGACTATCGATAATTTACACCTTAGGCTCTGCTTCTTACTTGGGCCCAAATTGTAAAATGGTCTTATCTATTGGCGATTTCGTTCCAATTCACATTCCAAGTAATATTCGGCATGCTAATTACATTGCCGGTTGCCAAATTGCATTATCTCTTATAGTTTCCGAGATATAGACTATCGATAATTTACACCTTAGGCTCTGCTTCTAACTTGGGCCCAAATTGTAAAATGGTCTTATCTATTGGCGATTTCGTTCTAATTCACATTCCAAGTAATATTCGGCATGCTAATTACATTGCCGGTTGCCAAATTGCATTATCTCTTATAGTTTCCGAGATATGGACTATCGATAATTTACACCTTAGGCTCTGCTTCTAACTTGGGCCCAAATTGTAAAATGGTCTTATCTATTGGCGATTTCGTCCCAATTCACATTCCAAGTGATATTCGGCATGCTAATTACATTGCCGGTTGCGAAATTGCATTATCTCTTATAGTTTCCGAGATATGGACTATCAATAATTTACACCTTAGGCTCTGCTTCTAACTTGGGCCCAAATTGTAAAATGGTCTTATCTATTGGCGATTTCGTTCCAATTCACATTCCAAGTAATATTCGGCATGCTAATTACATTGCCGGTTGCCAAATTGCATTATCTCTTATAGTTTCCGAGATATGGACTATCGATAATTTACACCTTAGGCTCTGCTTCTAACTTGGGCCCAAATTGTAAAATGGTCTTATCTATTGGCGATTTCGTTCCAATTCACATTCCAAGTAATATTCGGCATGCTAATTACATTGCCGGTTGCCAAATTGCATTATCTCTTATAGTTTCCGAGATATGGACTATCGATAATTTACACCTTAGGCTCTGCTTCTAACTTGGGCCCAAATTGTAAAATGGTCTTATCTATTGGCGATTTCGTTCCAATTCACATTCCAAGTAATATTCGGCATGCTAATTACGTTGCCGGTTGCCAAATTGCATTATCTCTTATAGTTTCCGAGATATGGACTATCGATAATTTACACCTTAGGCTCTGCTTCTAACTTGGGCCCAAATTGTAAAATGGCCTTATCTATTGGCGATTTCGTCCCAATTCACATTCCAAGTAATATTCGGCATGCTAATTACATTGCCGGTTGCGAAATTGCATTATCCCTTATAGTTTCAGAGATATGGACTATCGATAATTTACACCTTAGGCTCTGCTTCTAACTTGGGCCCAAATTGTAAAATGGTCTTATCTATTGGCAATTTCGTTCCAATTCACATTCCAAGTAATATTCGGCATGCTAATTACATTGCCGGTTGCCAAATTGCATTATCTCTTATAGTTTCCGAGATATGGACTATCGATAATTTACACCTTAGGCTCTGCTTTTAACTTGGGCCCAAATTGTAAAATGGTCTTATCTATTGGCGATTTCGTTCCAATTCACATTCCAAGTAATATTCGGCATGCTAATTACATTGCCGGTTGCCAAATTGCATTAACTCTTATAGTTTCCGAGATATGGACTATCGATAATTTACACCTTAGGCTCTGCTTCTAACTTGGGCCCAAATTGTAAAATGATCTTATCTATTGGCGATTTCGTTCCAATTCACATTCCAAGTAATATTCGGCATGCTAATTACATTGCCGGTTGCCAAATTGCATTATCTCTTATAGTTTCCGAGATATGGACTATCGATAATTTACACCATAGGCTCTGCTTCTAACTTGGGCCCAAATTGTAAAATGGTCTTATCTATTGGCGATTTCGTTCCAATTCACATTCCAAGTAATATTCGGCATGCTAATTACATTGCCGGTTGACAAATTGCATATCTCTTATAGTTTCCGAGATATGGACTATCGATAATTTACACCTAAGGCTCTGCTTCTAACTTGGGCCCAAATTGTAAAATGGTCTTATCTATTGGCGATTTCGTTCCAATTCACATTCCAAGTAATATTCGGCATGCTAATTACATTGCCGGTTGCCAAATTGCATTATCTCTTATAGTTTCCGAGATATGGACTATCGATAATTTACACCTTAGGCTTTGCTTCTAACTTGGGCCCAAATTGTAAAATGGTCTTATCTATTGGCGATTTCGTTCCAATTCACATTCCAAGTAATATTCGGCATGCTAATTACATTGCCGGTTGCCAAATTGAATTATCTCTTATAGTTTCCGAGATATGGACTATCGATAATTTACACCTTAGGCTCTGCTTCTAACTTGGGCCCAAATTGTAAAATGGTCTTACCTATTGGCGATTTCGTTCCAATTCACATTCCAAATAATATTCGGCATGCTAATTACATTGCCGGTTGCCAAATTGCATTATCTCTTATAGTTTCCGAGATATGGACTATCGATAATTTACACCTTAGGCTCTGCTTCTAACTTGGGCCCAAATTGTAAAATGGTCTTATCTATTGGCGATTTCGTTCCAATTCACATTCCAAGTAATATTCGGCATGCTAATTACATTGCCGGTTGCCAAATTGCATTATCTCTTATAGTTTCCGAGATATGGACTATCGATAATTTACACCTTAGGCTCTGCTTCTAACTTGGGCCCAAATTGTAAAATGGTCTTATCTATTAGCGATTTCGTCCCAATTCACATTCCAAGTGATATTCGGCATGCTAATTACATTGCCGGTTGCGAAATTGCATTATCTCTTATAGTTTCCGAGATATGGACTATCGATAATTTACACCTTAGGCTCTGCTTCTAACTTGGGCCCAAATTGTAAAATGGTCTTATCTATTGGCGATTTCGTTCCAATTCACATTCCAAGTAATATTCGGCATGCTAATTACATTGCCGGTTGCCAAATTGCATTATCTCTTATAGTTTCCGAGATATGGACTATCGATAATTTACACCTTAGGCTCTGCTTCTAACTTGGGCCCAAATTGTAAAATGGTCTTATCTATTGGCGATTTAGTTGCAATTCACATTCCAAGTAATATTCGGCATGCTAATTACATTGCCGGTTGCGAAATTGCATTATCTCTTATAGTTTCCGAGATATGGACTATCGATAATTTACACCTTAGGCTCTGCTTCTAACTTGGGCCCAAAATGTAAAATGGTCTTATCTATTGGCGATTTCGTTCCAATTCACATTCCAAGTAATATTCGGCATGCTAATTACATTGCCGGTTGCCAAATTGCATTATCTCTTATAGTTTCCGAGATATGGACTATCGATAATTTACACGTTAGGCTCTGCTTCTAACTTGGGCCCAAATTGTAAAATGGTCTTATCTATAGGCGATTTCGTTCCAATTCACATTCCAAGTAATATTCGGCATGCTAATTACATTGCCGGTTGCCAAATTGCATTATCTCTTATAGTTTCCGAGATATGGACTATCGATAATTTACACCTTAGGCTCTGCACTAGCTTGGGCCCAAATTGTAAAATGGTCTTATCTATTGGCGATTTCGTCCCAATTCACATTCCAAGTGATATTCGGCATGCTAATTACATTGCCGGTTGCGAAATTGCATTATCTCTTATAGTTTCCGAGATATGGACTATCAATAATTTACACCTTAGGCTCTGCTTCTAACTTGGGCCCAAATTGTAAAATGGTCTTATCTATTGGCGATTTCGTTCCAATTCACATTCCAAGTAATATTCGGCATGCTAATTACATTGCCGGTTGCCAAATTGCATTATCTCTTATAGTTTCCGAGATATGGACTATCGATAATTTACACCTTAGGCTCTGCTTCTAACTTGGACCCAAATTGTAAAATGGTCTTATCTATTGGCGATTTCGTTCCAATTCACATTTCAAGTAATATTCGGCATGCTAATTACATTGCCGGTTGCCAAATTGCATTATCTCTTATAGTTTCCGAGATATGAACTATCGATAATTTACACCTTAGGCTCTGCTTCTAACTTGGGCCCAAATTGTAAAATGGTCTTATCTATTGGCGATTTAGTTGCAATTCACATTCCAAGTAATATTCGGCATGCTAATTACATTGCCGGTTGCCAAATTGCATTATCTCTTATAGTTTCCGAGATATGGACTATCGATAATTTACACCTTAGGCTCTGCTTCTAACTTGGGCCCAAATTGTAAAATGGTCTTATCTATTGGCGATTTCGTTCCAATTCACATTCCAAGTAATATTTGGCATGCTAATTACATTGTCGGTTGCCAAATTGCATTATCTCTTATAGTTTCCGAGATATGGACTATCGATAATTTACACCTTAGGCTCTGCTTCTAACTTGGGCCCAAATTGTAAAATGGTCTTATCTATTGGCGATTTCGTTCCAATTCACATTCCAAGTAATATTCGGCATGCTAATTACATTGCCGGTTGCCAAATTGCATTATCTCTTATAGTTTCCGAGATATGGACTATCGATAATTTACACGTTAGGCTCTGCTTCTAACTTGGGCCCAAATTGTAAAATGGTCTTATCTATAGGCGATTTCGTTCCAATTCACATTCCAAGTAATATTCGGCATGCTAATTACATTGCCGTTTGCCAAATTGCATTATCTCTTATAGTTTCCGAGATATGGACTATCGATAATTTACACCTTAGGCTCTGCTTCTAACTTGGGCCCAAATTGTAAAATGGTCTTATCTATTGGCGATTTCGTTCCAATTCACACTCCAAGTAATATTCGGCATGCTAATTACATTGCCGGTTGCGAAATTGCATTATCTCTTATAGTTTCCGAGATATGGACTATCGATAATTTACACCTTAGGCTCTGCTTCTTACTTGGGCCCAAATTGTAAAATGGTCTTATCTATTGGCGATTTCGTTCCAATTCACATTCCAAGTAATATTCGGCATGCTAATTACATTGCCGGTTGCCAAATTGCATTATCTCTTATAGTTTCCGAGATATAGACTATCGATAATTTACACCTTAGGCTCTGCTTCTAACTTGGGCCCAAATTGTAAAATGGTCTTATCTATTGGCGATTTCGTTCTAATTCACATTCCAAGTAATATTCGGCATGCTAATTACATTGCCGGTTGCCAAATTGCATTATCTCTTATAGTTTCCGAGATATGGACTATCGATAATTTACACCTTAGGCTCTGCTTCTAACTTGGGCCCAAATTGTAAAATGGTCTTATCTATTGGCGATTTCGTCCCAATTCACATTCCAAGTGATATTCGGCATGCTAATTACATTGCCGGTTGCGAAATTGCATTATCTCTTATAGTTTCCGAGATATGGACTATCAATAATTTACACCTTAGGCTCTGCTTCTAACTTGGGCCCAAATTGTAAAATGGCCTTATCTATTGGCGATTTCGTCCCAATTCACATTCCAAGTAATATTCGGCATGCTAATTACATTGCCGGTTGCGAAATTGCATTATCCCTTATAGTTTCAGAGATATGGACTATCGATAATTTACACCTTAGGCTCTGCTTCTAACTTGGGCCCAAATTGTAAAATGGTCTTATCTATTGGCAATTTCGTTCCAATTCACATTCCAAGTAATATTCGGCATGCTAATTACATTGCCGGTTGCCAAATTGCATTATCTCTTATAGTTTCCGAGATATGGACTATCGATAATTTACACCTTAGGCTCTGCTTTTAACTTGGGCCCAAATTGTAAAATGGTCTTATCTATTGGCGATTTCGTTCCAATTCACATTCCAAGTAATATTCGGCATGCTAATTACATTGCCGGTTGCCAAATTGCATTAACTCTTATAGTTTCCGAGATATGGACTATCGATAATTTACACCTTAGGCTCTGCTTCTAACTTGGGCCCAAATTGTAAAATGGTCTTACCTATTGGCGATTTCGTTCCAATTCACATTCCAAATAATATTCGGCATGCTAATTACATTGCCGGTTGCCAAATTGCATTATCTCTTATAGTTTCCGAGATATGGACTATCGATAATTTACACCTTAGGCTCTGCTTCTAACTTGGGCCCAAATTGTAAAATGGTCTTATCTATTGGCGATTTCGTTCCAATTCACATTCCAAGTAATATTCGGCATGCTAATTACATTGCCGGTTGCCAAATTGCATTATCTCTTATAGTTTCCGAGATATGGACTATCGATAATTTACACCTTAGGCTCTGCTTCTAACTTGGGCCCAAATTGTAAAATGGTCTTATCTATTAGCGATTTCGTCCCAATTCACATTCCAAGTGATATTCGGCATGCTAATTACATTGCCGGTTGCGAAATTGCATTATCTCTTATAGTTTCCGAGATATGGACTATCGATAATTTACACCTTAGGCTCTGCTTCTAACTTGGGCCCAAATTGTAAAATGGTCTTATCTATTGGCGATTTCGTTCCAATTCACATTCCAAGTAATATTCGGCATGCTAATTACATTGCCGGTTGCCAAATTGCATTATCTCTTATAGTTTCCGAGATATGGACTATCGATAATTTACACCTTAGGCTCTGCTTCTAACTTGGGCCCAAATTGTAAAATGGTCTTATCTATTGGCGATTTAGTTGCAATTCACATTCCAAGTAATATTCGGCATGCTAATTACATTGCCGGTTGCGAAATTGCATTATCTCTTATAGTTTCCGAGATATGGACTATCGATAATTTACACCTTAGGCTCTGCTTCTAACTTGGGCCCAAAATGTAAAATGGTCTTATCTATTGGCGATTTCGTTCCAATTCACATTCCAAGTAATATTCGGCATGCTAATTACATTGCCGGTTGCCAAATTGCATTATCTCTTATAGTTTCCGAGATATGGACTATCGATAATTTACACGTTAGGCTCTGCTTCTAACTTGGGCCCAAATTGTAAAATGGTCTTATCTATAGGCGATTTCGTTCCAATTCACATTCCAAGTAATATTCGGCATGCTAATTACATTGCCGGTTGCCAAATTGCATTATCTCTTATAGTTTCCGAGATATGGACTATCGATAATTTACACCTTAGGCTCTGCACTAGCTTGGGCCCAAATTGTAAAATGGTCTTATCTATTGGCGATTTCGTCCCAATTCACATTCCAAGTGATATTCGGCATGCTAATTACATTGCCGGTTGCGAAATTGCATTATCTCTTATAGTTTCCGAGATATGGACTATCAATAATTTACACCTTAGGCTCTGCTTCTAACTTGGGCCCAAATTGTAAAATGGTCTTATCTATTGGCGATTTCGTTCCAATTCACATTCCAAGTAATATTCGGCATGCTAATTACATTGCCGGTTGCCAAATTGCATTATCTCTTATAGTTTCCGAGATATGGACTATCGATAATTTACACCTTAGGCTCTGCTTCTAACTTGGACCCAAATTGTAAAATGGTCTTATCTATTGGCGATTTCGTTCCAATTCACATTTCAAGTAATATTCGGCATGCTAATTACATTGCCGGTTGCCAAATTGCATTATCTCTTATAGTTTCCGAGATATGAACTATCGATAATTTACACCTTAGGCTCTGCTTCTAACTTGGGCCCAAATTGTAAAATGGTCTTATCTATTGGCGATTTAGTTGCAATTCACATTCCAAGTAATATTCGGCATGCTAATTACATTGCCGGTTGCCAAATTGCATTATCTCTTATAGTTTCCGAGATATGGACTATCGATAATTTACACCTTAGGCTCTGCTTCTAACTTGGGCCCAAATTGTAAAATGGTCTTATCTATTGGCGATTTCGTTCCAATTCACATTCCAAGTAATATTTGGCATGCTAATTACATTGTCGGTTGCCAAATTGCATTATCTCTTATAGTTTCCGAGATATGGACTATCGATAATTTACACCTTAGGCTCTGCTTCTAACTTGGGCCCAAATTGTAAAATGGTC
The DNA here is from genome assembly GCF_030347505.1 of Rhynchophorus ferrugineus. Lineage (NCBI taxonomy): Eukaryota > Metazoa > Arthropoda > Insecta > Coleoptera > Curculionidae > Rhynchophorus > Rhynchophorus ferrugineus. Next base: position 111,039 of record NW_027472832.1, read on the forward strand.
TTATCTATTGGCGATTTCGTTCCAATTCACATTCCAAGTAATATTCGGCATGCTAATTACATTGCCGGTTGCCAAATTGCATTATCTCTTATAGTTTCCGAGATATGGACTATCGATAATTTACACGTTAGGCTCTGCTTCTAACTTGGGCCCAAATTGTAAAATGGTCTTATCTATAGGCGATTTCGTTCCAATTCACATTCCAAGTAATATTCGGCATGCTAATTACATTGCCGGTTGCCAAATTGCATTATCTCTTATAGTTTCCGAGATATGGACTATCGATAATTTACACCTTAGGCTCTGCTTCTAACTTGGGCCCAAATTGTAAAATGGTCTTATCTATTGGCGATTTCGTTCCAATTCACACTCCAAGTAATATTCGGCATGCTAATTACATTGCCGGTTGCGAAATTGCATTATCTCTTATAGTTTCCGAGATATGGACTATCGATAATTTACACCTTAGGCTCTGCTTCTTACTTGGGCCCAAATTGTAAAATGGTCTTATCTATTGGCGATTTCGTTCCAATTCACATTCCAAGTAATATTCGGCATGCTAATTACATTGCCGGTTGCCAAATTGCATTATCTCTTATAGTTTCCGAGATATAGACTATCGATAATTTACACCTTAGGCTCTGCTTCTAACTTGGGCCCAAATTGTAAAATGGTCTTATCTATTGGCGATTTCGTTCTAATTCACATTCCAAGTAATATTCGGCATGCTAATTACATTGCCGGTTGCCAAATTGCATTATCTCTTATAGTTTCCGAGATATGGACTATCGATAATTTACACCTTAGGCTCTGCTTCTAACTTGGGCCCAAATTGTAAAATGGTCTTATCTATTGGCGATTTCGTCCCAATTCACATTCCAAGTGATATTCGGCATGCTAATTACATTGCCGGTTGCGAAATTGCATTATCTCTTATAGTTTCCGAGATATGGACTATCAATAATTTACACCTTAGGCTCTGCTTCTAACTTGGGCCCAAATTGTAAAATGGCCTTATCTATTGGCGATTTCGTCCCAATTCACATTCCAAGTAATATTCGGCATGCTAATTACATTGCCGGTTGCGAAATTGCATTATCCCTTATAGTTTCAGAGATATGGACTATCGATAATTTACACCTTAGGCTCTGCTTCTAACTTGGGCCCAAATTGTAAAATGGTCTTATCTATTGGCAATTTCGTTCCAATTCACATTCCAAGTAATATTCGGCATGCTAATTACATTGCCGGTTGCCAAATTGCATTATCTCTTATAGTTTCCGAGATATGGACTATCGATAATTTACACCTTAGGCTCTGCTTTTAACTTGGGCCCAAATTGTAAAATGGTCTTATCTATTGGCGATTTCGTTCCAATTCACATTCCAAGTAATATTCGGCATGCTAATTACATTGCCGGTTGCCAAATTGCATTAACTCTTATAGTTTCCGAGATATGGACTATCGATAATTTACACCTTAGGCTCTGCTTCTAACTTGGGCCCAAATTGTAAAATGATCTTATCTATTGGCGATTTCGTTCCAATTCACATTCCAAGTAATATTCGGCATGCTAATTACATTGCCGGTTGCCAAATTGCATTATCTCTTATAGTTTCCGAGATATGGACTATCGATAATTTACACCATAGGCTCTGCTTCTAACTTGGGCCCAAATTGTAAAATGGTCTTATCTATTGGCGATTTCGTTCCAATTCACATTCCAAGTAATATTCGGCATGCTAATTACATTGCCGGTTGACAAATTGCATATCTCTTATAGTTTCCGAGATATGGACTATCGATAATTTACACCTTAGGCTCTGCTTCTAACTTGGGCCCAAATTGTAAAATGGTCTTATCTATTGGCGATTTCGTTCCAATTCACATTCCAAGTAATATTCGGCATGCTAATTACATTGCCGGTTGCCAAATTGCATTATCTCTTATAGTTTCCGAGATATGGACTATCGATAATTTACACCTTAGGCTTTGCTTCTAACTTGGGCCCAAATTGTAAAATGGTCTTATCTATTGGCGATTTCGTTCCAATTCACATTCCAAGTAATATTCGGCATGCTAATTACATTGCCGGTTGCCAAATTGAATTATCTCTTATAGTTTCCGAGATATGGACTATCGATAATTTACACCTTAGGCTCTGCTTCTAACTTGGGCCCAAATTGTAAAATGGTCTTACCTATTGGCGATTTCGTTCCAATTCACATTCCAAATAATATTCGGCATGCTAATTACATTGCCGGTTGCCAAATTGCATTATCTCTTATAGTTTCCGAGATATGGACTATCGATAATTTACACCTTAGGCTCTGCTTCTAACTTGGGCCCAAATTGTAAAATGGTCTTATCTATTGGCGATTTCGTTCCAATTCACATTCCAAGTAATATTCGGCATGCTAATTACATTGCCGGTTGCCAAATTGCATTATCTCTTATAGTTTCCGAGATATGGACTATCGATAATTTACACCTTAGGCTCTGCTTCTAACTTGGGCCCAAATTGTAAAATGGTCTTATCTATTAGCGATTTCGTCCCAATTCACATTCCAAGTGATATTCGGCATGCTAATTACATTGCCGGTTGCGAAATTGCATTATCTCTTATAGTTTCCGAGATATGGACTATCGATAATTTACACCTTAGGCTCTGCTTCTAACTTGGGCCCAAATTGTAAAATGGTCTTATCTATTGGCGATTTCGTTCCAATTCACATTCCAAGTAATATTCGGCATGCTAATTACATTGCCGGTTGCCAAATTGCATTATCTCTTATAGTTTCCGAGATATGGACTATCGATAATTTACACCTTAGGCTCTGCTTCTAACTTGGGCCCAAATTGTAAAATGGTCTTATCTATTGGCGATTTAGTTGCAATTCACATTCCAAGTAATATTCGGCATGCTAATTACATTGCCGGTTGCCAAATTTCATTATCTCTTATAGTTTCCGAGATATGGACTATCGATAATTTACACCTTAGGCTCTGCTTCTAACTTGGGCCCAAATTGTAAAATGGTCTTATCTATTGGCGATTTCGTTCCAATTCACATTCCAAGTAATATTCGGCATGCTAATTACATTGCCGGTTGCCAAATTGCATTATCTCTTATAGTTTCCGAGATATGGACTATCGATAATTTACACCTTAGGCTCTGCTTCTAACTTGGGCCCAAATTGTAAAATGGTCTTATCTATTGGCGATTTCGTTCCAATTCACATTCCAAGTAATATTTGGCATGCTAATTACATTGCCGGTTGCCAAATTGCATTATCTCTTATAGTTTCCGAGATATGGACTATCGATAATTTACACCTTAGGCTCTGCTTCTAACTTGGGCCCAAATTGTAAAATGGTCTTATCTATTGGCGATTTCGTTCCAATTCACATTCCAAGTAATATTCGGCAAGCTAATTACATTGCCGGTTGCCAAATTGCATTATCTCTTATAGTTTCCGAGATATGGACTATCGATAATTTACACCTTAGGCTCTGCTTCTAACTTGGGCCCAAATTGTAAAATGGTCTTATCTATTGGCGATTTCGTTCCAATTCACACTCCAAGTAATATTCGGCATGCTAATTACATTGCCGGTTGCGAAATTGCATTATCTCTTATAGTTTCCGAGATATGGACTATCGATAATTTACACCTTAGGCTCTGCTTCTAACTTGGGCCCAAATTGTAAAATGGTCTTATCTATTGGCGATTTCGTTCCAATTCACATTCCAAGTAATATTCGGCATGCTAATTACATTGCCGGTTGCCAAATTGCATTATCTCTTATAGTTTCCGAGATATAGACTATCGATTATTTACACCTTAGGCTCTGCTTCTAACTTGGGCCCAAATTGTAAAATGGTCTTATCTATTGGCGATTTCGTTCTAATTCACATTCCAAGTAATATTCGGCATGCTAATTACATTGCCGGTTGCCAAATTGCATTATCTCTTATAGTTTCCGAGATATGGACTATCGATAATTTACACCTTAGGCTCTGCTTCTAACTTGGGCCCAAATTGTAAAATGGTCTTATCTATTGGCGATTTCGTCCCAATTTACATTCCAAGTGATATTCGGCATGCTAATTACATTGCCGGTTGCGAAATTGCATTATCTCTTATAGTTTCCGAGATATGGACTATCAATAATTTACACCTTAGGCTCTGCTTCTAACTTGGGCCCAAATTGTAAAATGGTCTTATCTATTGGCGATTTCGTTCCAATTCACATTCCAAGTAATATTCGGCATGCTAATTACATTGCCGGTTGCCAAATTGCATTATCTCTTATAGTTTCCGAGATATGGACTATCGATAATTTACACCTTAGGCTCTGCTTCTAACTTGGGCCCAAATTGTAAAATGGTCTTATCTATTGGCGATTTCGTTCCAATTCACATTCCAAGTAATATTCGGCATGCTAATTACATTGCCGGTTGCCAAATTGCATTATCTCTTATAGTTTCCGAGATATGGACTATCGATAATTTACACCTTAGGCTCTGCTTCTAACTTGGCCCCAAATTGTAAAATGGTCTTATCTATTGGCGATTTCGTTCCAATTCACATTCCAAGTAATATTCGGCATGCTAATTACATTGCCGGTTGCCAAATTGCATTATCTCTTATAGTTTCCGAGATATTAACTATCGTTAATTTACACCTTAGGCTCTGCTTCTAACTTGGGCCCAAATTGTAAAATGGCCTTATCTATTGGCGATTTCGTTCCAATTCACATTCCAAGTAATATTCGGCATGCTAATTACATTGCCGGTTGCCAAATTGCATTATCTCTTATAGTTTCCGAGATATGGACTATCGATAATTTACACATTAGGCTCTGCTTCTAACTTGGGCCCAAATTGTAAAATGGTCTTATCTATTGGCGATTTCGTTCCAATTCACATTCGAAGTAATATTCGGCATGCTAATTACATTGCCGGTTGCCAAATTGCATTATTTCTTATAGTTTCCGAGATATGGACTATCGATAATTTACACATTAGGCTCTGCTTCTAACTTGGGCCCAAATTGTAAAATCGTCTTATCTATTGGCGATTTCGTTCCAATTCACATTCCAAGTAATATTCGGCATGCTAATTACATTGCCGGTTGCCAAATTGCATTATCTCTTATAGTTTCCGAGATATGGACTATCGATAATTTACACCTTAGGCTCTGCTTCTAACTTGGGCCCAAATTGTAAAATGGTCTTATCTATTGGCGATTTCGTTCCAATTCACATTCCAAGTAATATTCCGCATGCTAATTACATTGCCGGTTGCCAAATTGAATTATCTCTTATAGTTTCCGAGATATGGACTATCGATAATTTCCACCTTAGGCTCTGCTTCTAACTTGGGCCCAAATTGTAAAATGGTCTTACCTATTGGCGATTTCATTCCAATTCACATTCCAAGTAATATTCGGCATGCTAATTACATTGCCGGTTGCCAAATTGCATTATCTCTTATAGTTTCCGAGATATGGACTATCGATAATTTACACCTTAGGCTCTGCTTCTAACTTGGGCCCAAATTGTAAAATGGTCTTATCTATTGGAGATTTCGTTCCAATTCACATTCCAAGTAATATTCGGCATGCTAATTACATTGCCGGTTGCCAAATTGCATTATCTCTTATAGTTTCCGAGATATGGACTATCGATAATTTACACCTTAGGCTCTGCTTCTAACTTGGGTCCAAATTGTAAAATGGTCTTATCTATTGGCGATTTCGTTCCAATTCACATTCCAAGTGATATTCGGCATGCTAATTACGTTGCCGGTTGCGAAATTGCATTATCTCTTATAGTTTCCGAGATATGGACTATCAATAATTTACACCTTAGGCTCAGCTTCTAACTTGGGCCCAAATTGTAAAATGGTCTTATCTATTGGCGATTTCGTTCCAATTCACATTCCAAGTAATATTCGGCATGCTAATTACATTGCCGGTTGCCAAATTGCATTATCTCTTATAGTTTCCGAGATATGGACTATCGATAATTTACACCTTAGGCTCTGCTTCTAACTTGGGCCCAAATTGTAAAATGGTCTTATCTATTGGCGATTTCGTTCCAATTCACATTCCAAGTAATATTCGGCATGCTAATTACATTGCCGGTTGCCAAATTGCATTATCTCTTATAGTTTCCGAGATATGGACTATCGATAATTTACACCTTAGGCTCTGCTTCTAACTTGGGCCCAAATTGTAAAATGGTCTTATCTATTGGCGATTTCGTTCCAATTCACATTCCAAGTAATATTCGGCATGCTAATTACATTGCCGGTTGCCAAATTGCATTATCTCTTATAGTTTCCGAGATATGGACTATCGATAATTTACACCTTAGGCTCTGCTTCTAACTTGGGAACAAATTGTAAAATGGTCTTATCTATTGGCGATTTCGTTCCAATTCACATTCCAAGTAATATTCGGCATGCTAATTACATTGCCGGTTGCCAAATTGCATTATCTCTTATAGTTTCCGAGATATGGACTATCGATAATTTACACCTTAGGCTCTGCTTCTAACTTGGGCCCAAATTGTAAAATGGTCTTATCTATTGGCGATTTCGTTCCAATTCACATTCCAAGTAATATTCGGCATGCTAATTACATTGCCGGTTGCCAAATTGCATTATCTCTTATAGTTTCCGAGATATGGACTATCGATAATTTACACCTTAGGCTCTGCTTCTAACTTGGGCCCAAATTGTAAAATGGTCTTATCTATTGGCGATTTCGTTCCAATTCACATTCCAAGTAATATTCGGCATGCTAATTACATTGCCGGTTGCCAAATTGCATTATCCCTTATAGTTTCCGAGATATGGACTATCGATAATTTACACCTTAGGCTATGCTTCTAACTTGGGCCCAAATTGTAAAATGGTCTTATCTATTGGCGATTTCGTTCCAATTCACATTCCAAGTAATATTCGGCATGCTAATTACATTGCCGGTTGCCAAATTGCATTATCTCTTATAGTTTCCGAGATATTAACTATCGTTAATTTACACCTTAGGCTCTGCTTCTAACTTGGGCCCAAATTGTAAAATGGCCTTATCTATTGGCGATTTCGTTCCAATTCACATTCCAAGTAATATTCGGCATGCTAATTACATTGCCGGTTGCCAAATTGCATTATCTCTTATAGTTTCCGAGATATGGACTATCGATAATTTACACATTAGGCTCTGCTTCTAACTTGGGCCCAAATTGTAAAATCGTCTTATCTATTGGCGATTTCGTTCCAATTCACATTCCAAGTAATATTCGGCATGCTAATTACATTGCCGGTTGCCAAATTGCATTATCTCTTATAGTTTCCGAGATATGGACTATCGATAATTTACACCTTAGGCTCTGCTTCTAACTTGGGCCCAAATTGTAAAATGGTCTTATCTATTGGCGATTTCGTTCCAATTCACATTCCAAGTAATATTCGGCATGCTAATTACATTGCCGGTTGCCAAATTGCATTATCTCTTATAGTTTCCGAGATATGGACTATCGATAATTTACACCTTAGGCTCTGCTTCTAACTTGGGCCCAAATTGTAAAATGGTCTTATCTATTGGCGATTTCGTTCCAATTCACATTCCAAGTAATTTTCGGCATGCTAATTACATTGCCGGTTGCCAAATTGCATTATCTCTTATAGTTTCCGAGATATGGACTATCGATAATTTACACCATAGGCTCTGCTTCTAACTTGGGCCCAAATTGTAAAATGGTCTTATCTATTGGCGATTTCGTTCCAATTCACATTCCAAGTTATATTCGGCATGCTAATTACATTGCCGGTTGCCAAATTGCATTATCTCTTATAGTTTCCGAGATATATACTATCGATAATTTACACCTTAGGATCTGCTTCTAACTTGCTCCCAAATTGTAAAATGGTCTTATCTATTGGCGATTTCGTTCCAATTCACATTCCAAGTAATATTCGGCATGCTAATTACATTGCCGGTTGCCAAATTGCATTATCTCTTCTAGTTTCCGAGATATGGACTATCGATAATTTACACCTTAGGCTCTGCTTCTAACTTGGGCCCAAATTGTAAAATGGTCTTATCTATTGGCGATTTCGTTCCAATTCACATTCCAAGTAATATTCGGCATGCTAATTACATTGCCGGTTGCCAAATTGAATTATCTCTTATAGTTTCCGAGATATGGACTATCGATAATTTACACCTTGGCTCTGCTTCTAACTTGGGCCCAAATTGTAAAATGGTCTTATCTATTGGCGATTTCGTTCCAATTCACATTCCAAGTAATATTCGGCATGCTAATTACATTGCCGGTTGCCAAATTGCATTATCTCTTATAGTTTCCGAGATATGGACTATCGATAATTTACACCTTAGGCTCTGCTTCTAACTTGGGCCCAAATTGTAAAATGGTCTTATCTATTGGCGATTTCGTTCCAATTCACATTCCAAGTAATATTCGGCATGCTAATTACATTGCCGGTTGCCAAATTGAATTATCTCTTATAGTTTCCGAGATATGGACTATCGATAATTTACACCATAGGCTCTGCTTCTAACTTGGGCCCAAATTGTAAAATGGTCTTATCTATTGGCGATTTCGTTCCAATTCACATTCCAAGTAATATTCGGCATGCTAATTACATTGCCGGTTGCCAAATTGCATTATCTCTTATAGTTTCCGAGATATGGACTATCGATAATTTACACCTTAGGCTCTGCTTCTAACTTGCTCCCAAATTGTAAAATGGTCTTATCTATTGGCGATTTCGTTCCAATTCAGATTCCAAGTAATATTCGGCATGCTAATTACATTGCCGGTTGCCAAATTGCATTATCTCTTATAGTTTCCGAGATATGGACTATCGATAATTTACACCTTAGGCTCTGCTTCTAACTTGGGCCCAAATTGTAAAATGGTCTTACCTATTGGCGATTTCGTTCCAATTCACATTCCAAGTAATATTCGGCATGCTAATTACATTGCCGGTTGCCAAATTGCATTATCTCTTATAGTTTCCGAGATATGGACTATCGATAATTTACACCTTAGGCTCTGCTTCTAACTTGGGCCCAAATTGTAAAATGGTCTTATCTATTGGCGATTTCGTTCCAATTCGCATTCCAAGTAATATTCGGCATGCTAATTACATTGCCGGTTGCCAAATTGCATTATCTCTTATAGTTTCCGAGATATGGACTATCGATAATTTACACCTTAGGCTCTGCTTCTAACTTGGGCCCAAATTGTAAAATGGTCTTATCTATTGGCGATTTCGTCCCAATTCACATTCCAAGTGATATTCGGCATGCTAATTACATTGCCGGTTGCGAAATTGCATTATCTCTTATAGTTTCCGAGATATGGACTATCAATAATTTACACCTTAGGCTCTGCTTCTAACTTGGGTCCAAATTGTAAAATGGTCTTATCTATTGGCGATTTCGTTCCAATTCACATTCCAAGTAATATTCGGCATGCTAATCACATTGCCGGTTGCCAAATTGCATTATCTCTTATAGTTTCCGAGATATGGACTATCGATAATTTACACCTTAGGCTCTGCTTCTAACTTGGGCCCAAATTGTAAAATGGTCTTATCTATTGGCGATTTCGTTCCAATTCACATTCCAAGTAATATTCGGCATGCTAATTACATTGCCGGTTGCCAAATTGCATTATCTCCTATAGTTTCCGAGATATGGACTATCGATAATTTACACCTTAGGCTCTGCTTCTAACTTGGGCCCAAATTGTAAAATGGTCTTATCTATTGGCGATTTCGTTCCAATTCACATTCCAAGTAATATTCGGCATGCTAATTACATTGCCGGTTGCCAAATTGCATTATCTCTTATAGTTTCCGAGATATGGACTATCGATAATTTACACCTTAGGCTCTGCTTCTAACTTGGGCCCAAATTGTAAAATGGTCTTATCTATTGGCGATTTCGTCCCAATTCACATTCCAAGTGATATTCGGCATGCTAATTACATTGCCGGTTGCGAAATTGCATTATCTCTTATAGTTTCCGAGATATGGACTATCAATAATTTACACCTTAGGCTCTGCTTCTAACTTGGGTCCAAATTGTAAAATGGTCTTATCTATTGGCGATTTCGTTCCAATTCACATTCCAAGAAATATTCGGCATGCTAATTACATTGCCGGTTGCCAAATTGCATTATCTCTTATAGTTTCCGAGATATGGACTATCGATAATTTACACCTTAGGCTCTGCTTCTAACTTGGGCCCAAATTGTAAAATGGTCTTATCTATTGGCGATTTCGTTCCAATTCACATTCCAAGTAATATTCGGCATGCTAATTACATTGCCGGTTGCCAAATTGCATTATCTCTTATAGTTTCCGAGATATGGACTATCGATAATTTACACCTTAGGCTCTGCTTCTAACTTGGGCCCAAATTGTAAAATGGTCTTATCTATTGGCGATTTCGTTCCAATTCACATTCCAAGTAATATTCGGCATGCTAATTACATTGCCGGTTGCCAAATTGCATTATCTCTTATAGTTTCCGAGATATGGACTATCGATAATTTACACCTTAGGCTCTGCTTCTAACTTGGGCCCAAATTGTAAAATGGTCTTATCTATTGGCGATTTCGTTCCAATTCACATTCCAAGTAATATTCGGCATGCTAATTACATTGCCGGTTGCCAAATTGCATTATCTCTTATAGTTTCCGAGATATGGACTATCGATAATTTACACCTTAGGCTCTGCTTCTAACTTGGGAACAAATTGTAAAATGGTCTTATCTATTGGCGATTTCGTTCCAATTCACATTCCAAGTAATATTCGGCATGCTAATTACATTGCCGGTTGCCAAATTGCATTATCTCTTATAGTTTCCGAGATATGGACTATCGATAATTTACACCTTAGGCTCTGCTTCTAACTTGGGCCCAAATTGTAAAATGGTCTTATCTATTGGCGATTTCGTTCCAATTCACATTCCAAGTAATATTCGGCATGCTAATTACATTGCCGGTTGCCAAATTGCATTATCTCTTATAGTTTCCGAGATATGGACTATCGATAATTTACACCTTAGGCTCTGCTTCTAACTTGGCCCCAAATTGTAAAATGGTCTTATCTATTGGCGATTTCGTTCCAATTCACATTCCAAGTAATATTCGGCATGCTAATTACATTGCCGGTTGCCAAATTGCATTATCTCTTATAGTTTCCGAGATATTAACTATCGTTAATTTACACCTTAGGCTCTGCTTCTAACTTGAGCCCAAATTGTAAAATGGCCTTATCTATTGGCGATTTCGTTCCAATTCACATTCCAAGTAATATTCGGCATGCTAATTACATTGCCGGTTGCCAAATTGCATTATCTCTTATAGTTTCCGAGATATGGACTATCGATAATTTACACATTAGGCTCTGCTTCTAACTTGGGCCCAAATTGTAAAATGGTCTTATCTATTGGCGATTTCGTTCCAATTCACATTCGAAGTAATATTCGGCATGCTAATTACATTGCCGGTTGCCAAATTGCATTATTTCTTATAGTTTCCGAGATATGGACTATCGATAATTTACACATTAGGCTCTGCTTCTAACTTGGGCCCAAATTGTAAAATCGTCTTATCTATTGGCGATTTCGTTCCAATTCACATTCCAAGTAATATTCGGCATGCTAATTACATTGCCGGTTGCCAAATTGCATTATCTCTTATAGTTTCCGAGATATGGACTATCGATAATTTACACCTTAGGCTCTGCTTCTAACTTGGGCCCAAATTGTAAAATGGTCTTATCTATTGGCGATTTCGTTCCAATTCACATTCCAAGTAATATTCGGCATGCTAATTACATTGCCGGTTGCCAAATTGAATTATCTCTTATAGTTTCCGAGATATGGACTATCGATAATTTCCACCTTAGGCTCTGCTTCTAACTTGGGCCCAAATTGTAAAATGGTCTTACCTATTGGCGATTTCATTCCAATTCACATTCCAAGTAATATTCGGCATGCTAATTACATTGCCGGTTGCCAAATTGCATTATCTCTTATAGTTTCCGAGATATGGACTATCGATAATTTACACCTTAGGCTCTGCTTCTAACTTGGGCCCAAATTGTAAAATGGTCTTATCTATTGGAGATTTCGTTCCAATTCACATTCCAAGTAATATTCGGCATGCTAATTACATTGCCGGTTGCCAAATTGCATTATCTCTTATAGTTTCCGAGATATGGACTATCGATAATTTACACCTTAGGCTCTGCTTCTAACTTGGGTCCAAATTGTAAAATGGTCTTATCTATTGGCGATTTCGTTCCAATTCACATTCCAAGTGATATTCGGCATGCTAATTACATTGCCGGTTGCGAAATTGCATTATCTCTTATAGTTTCCGAGATATGGACTATCAATAATTTACACCTTTGGTTCAGCTTCTAACTTGGGCCCAAATTGTAAAATGGCCTTATCTATTGGCGATTTCGTTCCAATTCACATTCCAAGTAATATTCGGCATGCTAATTACATTGCCGGTTGCCAAATTGCATTATCTCTTATAGTTTCCGAGATATGGACTATCGATAATTTACACCTTAGGCTCTGCTTCTAACTTGGGCCCAAATTGTAAAATGGTCTTATCTATTGGCGATTTCGTTCCAATTCACATTCCAAGTAATATTCGGCATGCTAATTACATTGCCGGTTGCCAAATTGCATTATCTCTTATAGTTTCCGAGATATGGACTATCGATAATTTACACCTTAGGCTCTGCTTCTAACTTGGGCCCAAATTGTAAAATGGTCTTATCTATTGGCGATTTCGTTCCAATTCACATTCCAAGTAATATTCGGCATGCTAATTACATTGCCGGTTGCCAAATTGCATTATCTCTTATAGTTTCCGAGATATGGACTATCGATAATTTACACCTTAGGCTCTGCTTCTAACTTGGGAACAAATTGTAAAATGGTCTTATCTATTGGCGATTTCGTTCCAATTCACATTCCAAGTAATATTCGGCATGCTAATTACATTGCCGGTTGCCAAATTGCATTATCTCTTATAGTTTCCGAGATATGGACTATCGATAATTTACACCTTAGGCTCTGCTTCTAACTTGGGCCCAAATTGTAAAATGGTCTTATCTATTGGCGATTTCGTTCCAATTCACATTCCAAGTAATATTCGGCATGCTAATTACATTGCCGGTTGCCAAATTGCATTATCTCTTATAGTTTCCGAGATATGGACTATCGATAATTTACACCTTAGGCTCTGCTTCTAACTTGGGCCCAAATTGTAAAATGGTCTTATCTATTGGCGATTTCGTTCCAATTCACATTCCAAGTAATATTCGGCATGCTAATTACATTGCCGGTTGCCAAATTGCATTATCTCTTATAGTTTCCGAGATATGGACTATCGATAATTTACACCTTAGGCTCTGCTTCTAACTTGGGCCCAAATTGTAAAATGGTCTTATCTATTGGCGATTTCGTTCCAATTCACATTCCAAGTAATATTCGGCATGCTAATTACATTGCCGGTTGCCAAATTGCATTATCTCTTATAGTTTCCGAGATATTAACTATCGTTAATTTACACCTTAGGCTCTGCTTCTAACTTGGGCCCAAATTGTAAAATGGCCTTATCTATTGGCGATTTCGTTCCAATTCACATTCCAAGTAATATTCGGCATGCTAATTACATTGCCGGTTGCCAAATTGCATTATCTCTTATAGTTTCCGAGATATGGACTATCGATAATTTACACATTAGGCTCTGCTTCTAACTTGGGCCCAAATTGTAAAATCGTCTTATCTATTGGCGATTTCGTTCCAATTCACATTCCAAGTAATATTCGGCATGCTAATTACATTGCCGGTTGCCAAATTGCATTATCTCTTATAGTTTCCGAGATATGGACTATCGATAATTTACACCTTAGGCTCTGCTTCTAACTTGGGCCCAAATTGTAAAATGGTCTTATCTATTGGCGATTTCGTTCCAATTCACATTCCAAGTAATATTCGGCATGCTAATTACATTGCCGGTTGCCAAATTGAATTATCTCTTATAGTTTCCGAGATATGGACTATCGATAATTTACACCTTAGGCTCTGCTTCTAACTTGGGCCCAAATTGTAAAATGGTCTTACCTATTGGCGATTTCATTCCAATTCACATTCCAAGTAATATTCGGCATGCTAATTACATTGCCGGTTGCCAAATTGCATTATCTCTTATAGTTTCCGAGATATGGACTATCGATAATTTACACCTTAGGCTCTGCTTCTAACTTGGGCCCAAATTGTAAAATGGTCTTATCTATTGGAGATTTCGTTCCAATTCACATTCCAAGTAATATTCGGCATGCTAATTACATTGCCGGTTGCCAAATTGCATTATCTCTTATAGTTTCCGAGATATGGACTATCGATAATTTACACCTTAGGCTCTGCTTCTAACTTGGGCCCAAATTGTAAAATGGTCTTATCTATTGGCGATTTCGTCCCAATTCACATTCCAAGTGATATTCGGCATGCTAATTACATTGCCGGTTGCGAAATTGCATTATCTCTTATAGTTTCCGAGATATGGACTATCAATAATTTACACCTTAGGCTCAGCTTCTAACTTGGGCCCAAATTGTAAAATGGTCTTATCTATTGGCGATTTCGTTCCAATTCACATTCCAAGTAATATTCGGCATGCTAATTACATTGCCGGTTGCCAAATTGCATTATCTCTTATAGTTTCCGAGATATGGACTATCGATAATTTACACCTTAAGCTCTGCTTCTAACTTGGGCCCAAATTGTAAAATGGTCTTATCTATTGGCGATTTCGTTCCAATTCACATTCCAAGTAATATTCGGCATGCTAATTACATTGCCGGTTGCCAAATTGCATTATCTCTTATAGTTTCCGAGATATGGACTATCGATAATTTACACCTTAGGCTCTGCTTCTAACTTGGGCCCAAATTGTAAAATGGTCTTATCTATTGGCGATTTCGTTCCAATTCACATTCCAAGTAATATTCGGCATGCTAATTACATTGCCGGTTGCCAAATTGAATTATCTCTTATAGTTTCCGAGATATGGAGTATCGATAATTTACACCTTAGGCTCTGCTTCTAACTTGGGCCCAAATTGTAAAATGGTCTTACCTATTGGCGATTTCGTTCCAATTCACATTCCAAGTAATATTCGGCATGCTAATTACATTGCCGGTTGCCAAATTGCATTATCTCTTATAGTTTCCGAGATATGGACTATCGATAATTTACACCTTAGGCTCTGCTTCTAACTTGGGCCCAAATTGTAAAATGGTCTTACCTATTGGCGATTTCATTCCAATTCACATTCCAAGTAATATTCGGCATGCTAATTACATTGCCGGTTGCCAAATTGCATTATCTCTTATAGTTTCCGAGATATGGACTATCGATAATTTACACCTTAGGCTCTGCTTCTAACTTGGGCCCAAATTGTAAAATGGTCTTATCTATTGGAGATTTCGTTCCAATTCACATTCCAAGTAATATTCGGCATGCTAATTACATTGCCGGTTGCCAAATTGCATTATCTCTTATAGTTTCCGAGATATGGACTATCGATAATTTACACCTTAGGCTCTGCTTCTAACTTGGGCCCAAATTGTAAAATGGTCTTATCTATTGGCGATTTCGTCCCAATTCACATTCCAAGTGATATTCGGCATGCTAATTACATTGCCGGTTGCGAAATTGCATTATCTCTTATAGTTTCCGAGATATGGACTATCAATAATTTACACCTTAGGCTCAGCTTCTAACTTGGGCCCAAATTGTAAAATGGTCTTATCTATTGGCGATTTCGTTCCAATTCACATTCCAAGTAATATTCGGCATGCTAATTACATTGCCGGTTGCCAAATTGCATTATCTCTTATAGTTTCCGAGATATGGACTATCGATAATTTACACCTTAAGCTCTGCTTCTAACTTGGGCCCAAATTGTAAAATGGTCTTATCTATTGGCGATTTCGTTCCAATTCACATTCCAAGTAATATTCGGCATGCTAATTACATTGCCGGTTGCCAAATTGCATTATCTCTTATAGTTTCCGAGATATGGACTATCGATAATTTACACCTTAGGCTCTGCTTCTAACTTGGGCCCAAATTGTAAAATGGTCTTATCTATTGGCGATTTCGTTCCAATTCACATTCCAAGTAATATTCGGCATGCTAATTACATTGCCGGTTGCCAAATTGAATTATCTCTTATAGTTTCCGAGATATGGAGTATCGATAATTTACACCTTAGGCTCTGCTTCTAACTTGGGCCCAAATTGTAAAATGGTCTTACCTATTGGCGATTTCGTTCCAATTCACATTCCAAGTAATATTCGGCATGCTAATTACATTGCCGGTTGCCAAATTGCATTATCTCTTATAGTTTCCGAGATATGGACTATCGATAATTTACACCTTAGGCTCTGCTTCTAACTTGGGCCCAAATTGTAAAATGGTCTTATCTATTGGAGATTTCATTCCAATTCACATTCCAAGTAATATTCGGCATGCTAATTACATTGCCGGTTGCCAAATTGCATTATCTCTTATAGTTTCCGAGATATGGACTATCGATAATTTACACCTTAGGCTCTGCTTCTAACTTGGGCCCAAATTGTAAAATGATCTTATCTATTGGCGATTTCGTCCCAATTCACATTCCAAGTGATATTCGGCATGCTAATTACATTGCCGGTTGCGAAATTGCATTATCTCTTATAGTTTCCGAGATATGGACTATCAATAATTTACACCTTAGGCTCAGCTTCTAACTTGGGCCCAAATTGTAAAATGGTCTTATCTATTGGCGATTTCGTTCCAATTCACATTCCAAGTAATATTCGGCATGCTAATTACATTGCCGGTTGCCAAATTGCATTATCTCTTATAGTTTCCGAGATATGGACTATCGATAATTTACACCTTAAGCTCTGCTTCTAACTTGGGCCCAAATTGTAAAATGGTCTTATCTATTGGCGATTTCGTTCCAATTCACATTCCAAGTAATATTCGGCATGCTAATTACATTGCCGGTTGCCAAATTGCATTATCTCTTATAGTTTCCGAGATATGGACTATCGATAATTTACACCTTAGGCTCTGCTTCTAACTTGGGCCCAAATTGTAAAATGGTCTTATCTATTGGCGATTTCGTTCCAATTCACATTCCAAGTAATATTCGGCATGCTAATTACATTGCCGGTTGCCAAATTGAATTATCTCTTATAGTTTCCGAGATATGGAGTATCGATAATTTACACCTTAGGCTCTGCTTCTAACTTGGGCCCAAATTGTAAAATGGTCTTACCTATTGGCGATTTCGTTCCAATTCACATTCCAAGTAATATTCGGCATGCTAATTACATTGCCGGTTGCCAAATTGCATTATCTCTTATAGTTTCCGAGATATGGACTATCGATAATTTACACCTTAGGCTCTGCTTCTAACTTGGGCCCAAATTGTAAAATGGTCTTATCTATTGGAGATTTCATTCCAATTCACATTCCAAGTAATATTCGGCATGCTAATTACATTGCCGGTTGCCAAATTGCATTATCTCTTATAGTTTCCGAGATATGGACTATCGATAATTTACACCTTAGGCTCTGCTTCTAACTTGGGCCCAAATTGTAAAATGATCTTATCTATTGGCGATTTCGTCCCAATTCACATTCCAAGTGATATTCGGCATGCTAATTACATTGCCGGTTGCGAAATTGCATTATCTCTTATAGTTTCCGAGATATGGACTATCAATAATTTACACCTTAGGCTCAGCTTCTAACTTGGGCCCAAATTGTAAAATGGTCTTATCTATTGGCGATTTCGTTCCAATTCACATTCCAAGTAATATTCGGCATGCTAATTACATTGCCGGTTGCCAAATTGCATTATCTCTTATAGTTTCCGAGATATGGACTATCGATAATTTACACCTTAAGCTCTGCTTCTAACTTGGGCCCAAATTGTAAAATGGTCTTATCTATTGGCGATTTCGTTCCAATTCACATTCCAAGTAATATTCGGCATGCTAATTACATTGCCGGTTGCCAAATTGCATTATCTCTTATAGTTTCCGAGATATGGACTATCGATAATTTACACCTTAGGCTCTGCTTCTAACTTGGGCCCAAATTGTAAAATGGTCTTATCTATTGGCGATTTCGTTCCAATTCACATTCCAAGTAATATTCGGCATGCTAATTACATTGCCGGTTGCCAAATTGAATTATCTCTTATAGTTTCCGAGATATGGAGTATCGATAATTTACACCTTAGGCTCTGCTTCTAACTTGGGCCCAAATTGTAAAATGGTCTTACCTATTGGCGATTTCGTTCCAATTCACATTCCAAGTAATATTCGGCATGCTAATTACATTGCCGGTTGCCAAATTGCATTATCTCTTATAGTTTCCGAGATATGGACTATCGATAATTTACACCTTAGGCTCTGCTTCTAACTTGGGCCCAAATTGTAAAATGGTCTTATCTATTGGCGATTTCGTTCCAATTCACATTTCAAGTAATATTCGGCATGCTAATTACATTGCCGGTTGCCAAATTGCATTATCTCTTATAGTTTCCGAGATATGGACTATCGATAATTTACACCTTAGGCTCTGCTTCTAACTTGGGCCCAAATTGTAAAATGGTCTTATCTATTGGCGATTTCGTCCCAATTCACATTCCAAGTGATATTCGGCATGCTAATTACATTGCCGGTTGCGAAATTGCATTATCTCTTATAGTTTCCGAGATATGGACTATCGATAATTTACACCTTAGGCTCTGCTTCTAACTTGGGCCCAAATTGTAAAATGGTCTTATCTATTGGCGATTTCGTTCCAATTCACATTCCAAGTAATATTCGGCATGCTAATTACATTGCCGGTTGCCAAATTGCATTATCTCTAATAGTTTCCGAGATATGGACTATCGATAATTTACACCTTAGGCTCTGCTTCTAACTTGGGCCCAAATTGTAAAATGGTCTTATCTATTGGCGATTTAGTTGCTATTCACATTCCAAATAATATTCGGCATGCTAATTACATTGCCGGTTGCCAAATTGCATTATCTCTTATAGTTTCCGAGATATGGACTATCGATAATTTACACCTTAGGCTCTGCTTCTAACTTGGGCCCAAATTGTAAAATGGTCTTATCTATTGGCGATTTCGTTCCAATTCACATTCCAAGTAATATTCGGCATGCTAATTACATTGCCGGTTTCCAAATTGCATTATCTCTTATAGTTTCCGAGATATGGACTATCGATAATTTACACCTTAGGCTCTGCTTCTAAATTGGGCCCAAATTGTAAAATGGTCTTATCAATTGGCGATTTCGTTCCAATTCACATTCCAAGTAATATTCGGCATGCTAATTACATTGCCGGTTGCCAAATTGCATTATCTCTTATAGTTTCCGAGATATGGACTATCGATAATTTACACCTTAGGCTCTGCTTCTAACTTGGGCCCAAATTGTAAAATGGTCTTATCTATTGGCGATTTCGTTCCAATTCACACTCCAAGTAATATTCGGCATGCTAATTACATTGCCGGTTGCGAAATTGCATTATCTCTTATAGTTTCCGAGATATGGACTATCGATAATTTACACCTTAGGCTCTTCTTCTAACTTGGGCCCAAATTGTAAAATGGTCTTATCTATTGGCGATTTCGTTCCAATTCACATTCCAAGTAATATTCGGCATGCTAATTACATTGCCAGTTGCCAAATTGCATTATCTCTTATAGTTTCCGAGATATGGACTATCGATAATTTACACGTTAGGCTCTGCTTCTAACTTGGGCCCAAATTGTAAAATGGTCTTATCTATAGGCGATTTCGTTCCAATTCACATTCCAAGTAATATTCGGCATGCTAATTACATTGCCGGTTACCAAATTGCATTATCTCTTATAGTTTCCGAGATATGGACTATCGATAATTTACACCTTAGGCTCTGCTTCTAACTTGGGCCCAAATTGTAAAATGGTCTTATCAATTGGCGATTTCGTTCCAATTCACATTCCAAGTAATATTCGGCATGCTAATTACATTGCCGGTTGCCAAATTGCATTATCTCTTATAGTTTCCGAGATATGGACTATCGATAATTTACACCTTAGGCTCTGCTTCTAACTTGGGCCCAAATTGTAAAATGGTCTTATCTATTGGCGATTTCGTTCCAATTCACATTCCAAGTAATATTCGGCATGCTAATTACATTGCCGGTTGCCAAATTGCATTATCTCTTATAGTTTCCGAGATATGGACTATCGATAATTTACACCTTAGGCTCTGCTTCTAACTTGGGCCCAAATTGTAAAATGGTCTTATCTATTGGCGATTTCGTTCCAATTCACACTCCAAGTAATATTCGGCATGCTAATTACATTGCCGGTTGCGAAATTGCATTATCTCTTATAGTTTCCGAGATATGGACTATCGATAATTTACACCTTAGGCTCTTCTTCTAACTTGGGCCAAAATTGTTAAATGGTCTTATCTATTGGCGATTTCGTTCCAATTCACATTCCAAGTAATATTCGGCATGCTAATTACATTGCCGGTTGCCAAATTGCATTATCTCTTATAGTTTCCGAGATATGGACTATCGATAATTTACACGTTAGGCTCTGCTTCTAACTTGGGCCCAAATTGTAAAATGGTCTTATCTATAGGCGATTTCGTTCCAATTCACATTCCAAGTAATATTCGGCATGCTAATTACATTGCCGGTTGCCAAATTGCATTATCTCTTATAGTTTCCGAGATATGGACTATCGATAATTTACACCTTAGGCTCTGCACTAGCTTGGGCCCAAATTGTAAAATTGTCTTATCTATTGGCGATTTCGTCCCAATTCACATTCCAAGTAATATTCGGCATGCTAATTACATTGCCGGTTGCCAAATTGCATTATCGCTTATAGTTTCCGAGATATGGACTATCGATAATTTACACCTTAGGCTCTGCTTCTAACTTGGACCCAAATTGTAAAATGGTCTTATCTATTGGCGATTTCGTTCCAATTCACATTCCAAGTAATATTCGGCATGCTAATTACATTGCCGGTTGCCAAATTGCATTATCTCTTATAGTTTCCGAGATATGGACTATCGATAATTTACACCTTAGGCTCTGCTTCTAACTTGGGCCCAAATTGTAAAATGGTCTTATCTATTGGCGATTTCGTTCCAATTCACATTCCAAGTTATATTCGGCATGCTAATTACATTGCCGGTTGCCAAATTGCATTATCTCTTATAGTTTCCGAGATATGGACTATCGATAATTTACACCTTAGGCTCTGCTTCTAACTTGGGCCCAAATTGTAAAATGGTCTTATCTATTGGCGATTTAGTTGCAATTCACATTCCAAGTAATATTCGGCATGCTAATTACATTGCCGGTTGCCAAATTGCATTATCTCTTATAGTTTCCGAGATATGGACTATCGATAATTTACACCTTAGGTTCTGCTTCTAACTTGGGCCCAAATTGTAAAATGGTCTTATCTATTGGCGATTTCGTTCCAATTCACATTCCAAGTAATATTTGGCATGCTAATTACATTGCCGGTTGCCAAATTGCATTATCTCTTATAGTTTCCGAGATATGGACTATCGATAATTTACACCTTAGGCTCTGCTTCTAACTTGGGCCCATATTGTAAAATGGTCTTATCTATTGGCGATTTCGTTCCAATTCACATTCCAAGTAATATTCGGCATGCTAATTACATTGCCGGTTGCCAAATTGCATTATCTCTTATAGTTTCCGAGATATGGACTATCGATAATTTACACCTTAGGCTCTGCTTCTAACTTGGGCCCAAATTGTAAAATGGTCTTATCTATTGGCGATTTCGTTCCAATTCACACTCCAAGTAATATTCGGCATGATAATTACATTGCCGGTTGCGAAATTGCATTATCTCTTATAGTTTCCGAGATATGGACTATCGATAATTTACACCTTAGGCTCTGCTTCTAACTTGGGCCCAAATTGTTAAATGGTCTTATCTATTGGCGATTTCGTTCCAATTCACATTCCAAGTAATATTCGGCATGCTAATTACATTGCCGGTTGCCAAATTGCATTATCTCTTATAGTTTCCGAGATATGGACTATCGATAATTTACACCTTAGGCTCTGCTTCTAACTTGGGCCCAAATTGTAAAATGGTCTTATCTATTGGCGATTTCGTTCCAATTCACATTCCAGGTAATATTCGGCATGCTAATTACATTGCCGGTTGCCAAATTGCATTATCTCTTATAGTTTCCGAGATATGGACTATCGATAATTTACATCATAGGCTCTGCTTCTAACTTGGGCCCAAATTGTAAAATGGTCTTATCTATTGGCGATTTCGTTCCAATTCATATTCCAAGTAATATTCGGCATGCTAATTACATTGCCGGTTGCCAAATTGCATTATCTCTTATAGTTTCCGAGATATGGACTATCGATAATTTACACCTTAGGCTCTGCTTCTAACTTGGGCCCAAATTGTAAAATGGTCTTATCTATTGGCGATTTCGTTCCAATTCACATTCCAAGTAATATTCGGCATGCTAATTACATTGCCGGTTGCCAAATTGCATTATCTCTTATAGTTTCCGAGATATGGACTATCGATAATTTACACCTTAGGCTCTGCTTCTAACTTGGGCCCAAATTGTAAAATGGTCTTATCTATAGGCGATTTCGTTCCAATTCACATTCCAAGTAATATTCGGCATGCTAATTACATTGCCGGTTACCAAATTGCATTATCTCTTATAGTTTCCGAGATATGGACTATCGATAATTTACACCTTAGGCTCTGCTTCTAACTTGGGCCCAAATTGTAAAATGGTCTTATCAATTGGCGATTTCGTTCCAATTCACATTCCAAGTAATATTCGGCATGCTAATTACATTGCCGGTTGCCAAATTGCATTATCTCTTATAGTTTCCGAGATATGGACTATCGATAATTTACACCTTAGGCTCTGCTTCTAACTTGGGCCCAAATTGTAAAATGGTCTTATCTATTGGCGATTTCGTTCCAATTCACATTCCAAGTAATATTCGGCATGCTAATTACATTGCCGGTTGCCAAATTGCATTATCTCTTATAGTTTCCGAGATATGGACTATCGATAATTTACACCTTAGGCTCTGCTTCTAACTTGGGCCCAAATTGTAAAATGGTCTTATCTATTGGCGATTTCGTTCCAATTCACACTCCAAGTAATATTCGGCATGCTAATTACATTGCCGGTTGCGAAATTGCATTATCTCTTATAGTTTCCGAGATATGGACTATCGATAATTTACACCTTAGGCTCTTCTTCTAACTTGGGCCAAAATTGTTAAATGGTCTTATCTATTGGCGATTTCGTTCCAATTCACATTCCAAGTAATATTCGGCATGCTAATTACATTGCCGGTTGCCAAATTGCATTATCTCTTATAGTTTCCGAGATATGGACTATCGATAATTTACACCTTAGGCTCTGCACTAGCTTGGGCCCAAATTGTAAAATGGTCTTATCTATTGGCGATTTCGTCCCAATTCACATTCCAAGTAATATTCGGCATGCTAATTACATTGCCGGTTGCGAAATTGCATTATCTCTTATAGTTTCCGAGATATGGACTATCAATAATTTACACCTTAGGCTCTGCTTCAAACTTGGGCCCAAATTGTAAAATGGTCTTATCTATTGGCGATTTCGTTCCAATTCACATTCCAAGTAATATTCGGCATGCTAATTACATTGCCGGTTGCCAAATTGCATTATCTCTTATAGTTTCCGAGATATGGACTATCGATAATTTACACCTTAGGCTCTGCTTCTAACTTGGACCCAAATTGTAAAATGGTCTTATCTATTGGCGATTTCGTTCCAATTCACATTCCAAGTAATATTCGGCATGCTAATTACATTGCCGGTTGCCAAATTGCATTATCTCTTATAGTTTCCGAGATATGGACTATCGATAATTTACACCTTAGGCTCTGCTTCTAACTTGGGCCCAAATTGTAAAATGGTCTTATCTATTGGCGATTTCGTTCCAATTCACATTCCAAGTTATATTCGGCATGCTAATTACATTGCCGGTTGCCAAATTGCATTATCTCTTATAGTTTCCGAGATATGGACTATCGATAATTTACACCTTAGGCTCTGCTTCTAACTTGGGCCCAAATTGTAAAATGGTCTTATCTATTGGCGATTTAGTTGCAATTCACATTCCAAGTAATATTCGGCATGCTAATTACATTGCCGGTTGCCAAATTGCATTATCTCTTATAGTTTCCGAGATATGGACTATCGATAATTTACACCTTAGGCTCTGCTTCTAACTTGGGCCCAAATTGTAAAATGGTCTTATCTATTGGCGATTTCGTTCCAATTCACATTCCAAGTAATATTTGGCATGCTAATTACATTGCCGGTTGCCAAATTGCATTATCTCTTATAGTTTCCGAGATATGGACTATCGATAATTTACACCTTAGGCTCTGCTTCTAACTTGGGCCCATATTGTAAAATGGTCTTATCTATTGGCGATTTCGTTCCAATTCACATTCCAAGTAATATTCGGCATGCTAATTACATTGCCGGTTGCCAAATTGCATTATCTCTTATAGTTTCCGAGATATGGACTATCGATAATTTACACCTTAGGCTCTGCTTCTAACTTGGGCCCAAATTGTAAAATGGTCTTATCTATTGGCGATTTCGTTCCAATTCACACTCCAAGTAATATTCGGCATGCTAATTACATTGCCGGTTGCGAAATTGCATTATCTCTTATAGTTTCCGAGATATGGACTATCGATAATTTACACCTTAGGCTCTGCTTCTAACTTGGGCCCAAATTGTAAAATGGTCTTATCTATTGGCGATTTCGTTCCAATTCACATTCCAAGTAATATTCGGCATGCTAATTACATTGCCGGTTGCCAAATTGCATTATCTCTTATAGTTTCCGAGATATAGACTATCGATAA
Source organism: Rhynchophorus ferrugineus (assembly GCF_030347505.1). Taxonomy (NCBI): domain Eukaryota; kingdom Metazoa; phylum Arthropoda; class Insecta; order Coleoptera; family Curculionidae; genus Rhynchophorus; species Rhynchophorus ferrugineus. The sequence continues at coordinate 136,166 of NW_027472832.1, forward strand.
TTTACACCTTAGGCTCTGCTTCTAACTTGGGCCCAAATTGTAAAATGGTCTTATCTATTGGCGATTTCGTTCTAATTCACATTCCAAGTTATATTCGGCATGCTAATTACATTGCCGGTTGCCAAATTGCATTATCTCTTATAGTTTCCGAGATATGGACTATCGATAATTTACGCCTTAGGCTCTGCTTCTAACTTGGGCCCAAATTGTAAAATGGTCTTATCTATTGGCGATTTCGTCCCAATTCACATTCCAAGTAATATTCGGCATGCTAATTACATTGCCGGTTGCGAAATTGCATTATCTCTTATAGTTTCCGAGATATGGACTATCAATAATTTACACCTTAGGCTCTGCTTCTAACTTGGGCCCAAATTGTAAAATGGTCTTATCTATTGGCGATTTCGTTCCAATTCACATTCCAAGTAATATTCGGCATGCTAATTACATTGCCGGTTGCCAAATTGCATTATCTCTTATAGTTTCCGAGATATGGACTATCGATAATTTACACCTTAGGCTCTGCTTCTAACTTGGGCCCAAATTGTAAAATGGTCTTATCTATTGGCGATTTCGTTCCAATTCACATTCCAAGTAATATTCGGCATGCTAATTACATTGCCGGTTGCCAAATTGCATTATCTCTTATAGTTTCCGAGATATGGACTATCGATAATTTACACCTTAGGCTCTGCTTCTAACTTGGGCCCAAATTGTAAAATGGTCTTATCTATTGGCGATTTCGTTCCAATTCACATTCCAAGTAATATTCGGCATGCTAATTACGTTGCCGGTTGCCAAATTGCATTATCTCTTATAGTTTCCGAGATATGGACTATTGATAATTTACACCTTAGGCTCTGCTTCTAACTTGGGCCCAAATTGTAAAATGGCCTTATCTATTGGCGATTTCGTCCCAATTCACATTCCAAGTAATATTCGGCATGCTAATTACATTGCCGGTTGCGAAATTGCATTATCTCTTATAGTTTCAGAGATATGGACTATCGATAATTTACACCTTAGGCTCTGCTTCTAACTTGGGCCCAAATTGTAAAATGGTCTTATCTATTGGCAATTTCGTTCCAATTCACATTCCAAGTAATATTCGGCATGCTAATTACATTGCCGGTTGCCAAATTGCATTATCTCTTATAGTTTCCGAGATATGGACTATCGATAATTTACACCTTAGGCTCTGCTTCTAACTTGGGCCCAAATTGTAAAATGGTCTTATCTATTGGCGATTTCGTTCCAATTCACATTCCAGGTAATATTCGGCATGCTAATTACATTGCCGGTTGCCAAATTGCATTATCTCTTATAGTTTCCGAGATATGGACTATCGATAATTTACACCATAGGCTCTGCTTCTAACTTGGGCCCAAATTGTAAAATGGTCTTATCTATTGGCGATTTCGTTCCAATTCACATTCCAAGTAATATTCGGCATGCTAATTACATTGCCGGTTGCCAAATTGCATTATCTCTTATAGTTTCCGAGATATGGACTATCGATAATTTACACCTTAGGCTCTGCTTCTAACTTGGGCCCAAATTGTAAAATGGTCTTATCTATTGGCGATTTCGTTCCGATTCACATTCCAAATAATATTCGGCATGCTAATTACATTGCCGGTTGCCAAATTGCATTATCTCTTATAGTTTCCGAGATATGGACTATCGATAATTTACACCTTAGGCTCTGCTTCTAACTTGGGCCCAAATTGTAAAATGGTCTTATCTATTGGCGATTTCGTTCCAATTCACAATCCAAGTCATATTCGGCATGCTAATTACATTGCCGGTTGCCAAATTGAATTATCTCTTATAGTTTCCGAGATATGGACTATCGATAATTTACACCTTAGGCTCTGCTTCTAACTTGGGCCCAAATTGTAAAATGGTCTTACCTATTGGCGATTTCGTTCCAATTCACATTCCAAGTAATATTCGGCATGCTAATTACATTGCCGGTTGCGAAATTGCATTATCTCTTATAGTTTCCGAGATATGGACTATCGATAATTTACACCTTAGGCTCTTCTTCTAACTTGGGCCAAAATTGTTAAATGGTCTTATCTATTGGCGATTTCGTTCCAATTCACATTCCAAGTAATATTCGGCATGCTAATTACATTGCCGGTTGCCAAATTGCATTATCTCTTATAGTTTCCGAGATATGGACTATCGATAATTTACACGTTAGGCTCTGCTTCTAACTTGGGCCCAAATTGTAAAATGGTCTTATCTATAGGCGATTTCGTTCCAATTCACATTCCAAGTAATATTCGGCATGCTAATTACATTGCCGGTTGCCAAATTGCATTATCTCTTATAGTTTCCGAGATATGGACTATCGATAATTTACACCTTAGGCTCTGCACTAGCTTGGGCCCAAATTGTAAAATGGTCTTATCTATTGGCGATTTCGTCCCAATTCACATTCCAAGTAATATTCGGCATGCTAATTACATTGCCGGTTGCCAAATTGCATTATCGCTTATAGTTTCCGAGATATGGACTATCGATAATTTACACCTTAGGCTCTGCTTCTAACTTGGACCCAAATTGTAAAATGGTCTTATCTATTGGCGATTTCGTTCCAATTCACATTCCAAGTAATATTCGGCATGCTAATTACATTGCCGGTTGCCAAATTGCATTATCTCTTATAGTTTCCGAGATATGGACTATCGATAATTTACACCTTAGGCTCTGCTTCTAACTTGGGCCCAAATTGTAAAATGGTCTTATCTATTGGCGATTTCGTTCCAATTCACATTCCAAGTTATATTCGGCATGCTAATTACATTGCCGGTTGCCAAATTGCATTATCTCTTATAGTTTCCGAGATATGGACTATCGATAATTTACACCTTAGGCTCTGCTTCTAACTTGGGCCCAAATTGTAAAATGGTCTTATCTATTGGCGATTTAGTTGCAATTCACATTCCAAGTAATATTCGGCATGCTAATTACATTGCCGGTTGCCAAATTGCATTATCTCTTATAGTTTCCGAGATATGGACTATCGATAATTTACACCTTAGGTTCTGCTTCTAACTTGGGCCCAAATTGTAAAATGGTCTTATCTATTGGCGATTTCGTTCCAATTCACATTCCAAGTAATATTTGGCATGCTAATTACATTGCCGGTTGCCAAATTGCATTATCTCTTATAGTTTCCGAGATATGGACTATCGATAATTTACACCTTAGGCTCTGCTTCTAACTTGGGCCCATATTGTAAAATGGTCTTATCTATTGGCGATTTCGTTCCAATTCACATTCCAAGTAATATTCGGCATGCTAATTACATTGCCGGTTGCCAAATTGCATTATCTCTTATAGTTTCCGAGATATGGACTATCGATAATTTACACCTTAGGCTCTGCTTCTAACTTGGGCCCAAATTGTAAAATGGTCTTATCTATTGGCGATTTCGTTCAAATTCACACTCCAAGTAATATTCGGCATGATAATTACATTGCCGGTTGCGAAATTGCATTATCTCTTATAGTTTCCGAGATATGGACTATCGATAATTTACACCTTAGGCTCTGCTTCTAACTTGGGCCCAAATTGTTAAATGGTCTTATCTATTGGCGATTTCGTTCCAATTCACATTCCAAGTAATATTCGGCATGCTAATTACATTGCCGGTTGCCAAATTGCATTATCTCTTATAGTTTCCGAGATATGGACTATCGATAATTTACACCTTAGGCTCTGCTTCTAACTTGGGCCCAAATTGTAAAATGGTCTTATCTATTGGCGATTTCGTTCCAATTCACATTCCAGGTAATATTCGGCATGCTAATTACATTGCCGGTTGCCAAATTGCATTATCTCTTATAGTTTCCGAGATATGGACTATCGATAATTTACATCATAGGCTCTGCTTCTAACTTGGGCCCAAATTGTAAAATGGTCTTATCTATTGGCGATTTCGTTCCAATTCATATTCCAAGTAATATTCGGCATGCTAATTACATTGCCGGTTGCCAAATTGCATTATCTCTTATAGTTTCCGAGATATGGACTATCGATAATTTACACCTTAGGCTCTGCTTCTAACTTGGGCCCAAATTGTAAAATGGTCTTATCTATTGGCGATTTCGTTCCAATTCACATTCCAAGTAATATTCGGCATGCTAATTACATTGCCGGTTGCCAAATTGCATTATCTCTTATAGTTTCCGAGATATGGACTATCGATAATTTACACCTTAGGCTCTGCTTCTAACTTGGGCCCAAATTGTAAAATGGTCTTATCTATAGGCGATTTCGTTCCAATTCACATTCCAAGTAATATTCGGCATGCTAATTACATTGCCGGTTACCAAATTGCATTATCTCTTATAGTTTCCGAGATATGGACTATCGATAATTTACACCTTAGGCTCTGCTTCTAACTTGGGCCCAAATTGTAAAATGGTCTTATCAATTGGCGATTTCGTTCCAATTCACATTCCAAGTAATATTCGGCATGCTAATTACATTGCCGGTTGCCAAATTGCATTATCTCTTATAGTTTCCGAGATATGGACTATCGATAATTTACACCTTAGGCTCTGCTTCTAACTTGGGCCCAAATTGTAAAATGGTCTTATCTATTGGCGATTTCGTTCCAATTCACATTCCAAGTAATATTCGGCATGCTAATTACATTGCCGGTTGCCAAATTGCATTATCTCTTATAGTTTCCGAGATATGGACTATCGATAATTTACACCTTAGGCTCTGCTTCTAACTTGGGCCCAAATTGTAAAATGGTCTTATCTATTGGCGATTTCGTTCCAATTCACACTCCAAGTAATATTCGGCATGCTAATTACATTGCCGGTTGCGAAATTGCATTATCTCTTATAGTTTCCGAGATATGGACTATCGATAATTTACACCTTAGGCTCTTCTTCTAACTTGGGCCAAAATTGTTAAATGGTCTTATCTATTGGCGATTTCGTTCCAATTCACATTCCAAGTAATATTCGGCATGCTAATTACATTGCCGGTTGCCAAATTGCATTATCTCTTATAGTTTCCGAGATATGGACTATCGATAATTTACACGTTAGGCTCTGCTTCTAACTTGGGCCCAAATTGTAAAATGGTCTTATCTATAGGCGATTTCGTTCCAATTCACATTCCAAGTAATATTCGGCATGCTAATTACATTGCCGGTTGCCAAATTGCATTATCTCTTATAGTTTCCGAGATATGGACTATCGATAATTTACACCTTAGGCTCTGCACTAGCTTGGGCCCAAATTGTAAAATGGTCTTATCTATTGGCGATTTCGTCCCAATTCACATTCCAAGTAATATTCGGCATGCTAATTACATTGCCGGTTGCGAAATTGCATTATCTCTTATAGTTTCCGAGATATGGACTATCAATAATTTACACCTTAGGCTCTGCTTCAAACTTGGGCCCAAATTGTAAAATGGTCTTATCTATTGGCGATTTCGTTCCAATTCACATTCCAAGTAAAATTCGGCATGCTAATTACATTGCCGGTTGCCAAATTGCATTATCTCTTATAGTTTCCGAGATATGGACTATCGATAATTTACACCTTAGGCTCTGCTTCTAACTTGGACCCAAATTGTAAAATGGTCTTATCTATTGGCGATTTCGTTCCAATTCACATTCCAAGTAATATTCGGCATGCTAATTACATTGCCGGTTGCCAAATTGCATTATCTCTTATAGTTTCCGAGATATGGACTATCGATAATTTACACCTTAGGCTCTGCTCCTAACTTGGGCCCAAATTGTAAAATGGTCTTATCTATTGGCGATTTCGTTCCAATTCACATTCCAAGTTATATTCGGCATGCTAATTACATTGCCGGTTGCCAAATTGCATTATCTCTTATAGTTTCCGAGATATGGACTATCGATAATTTACACCTTAGGCTCTGCTTCTAACTTGGGCCCAAATTGTAAAATGGTCTTATCTATTGGCGATTTAGTTGCAATTCACATTCCAAGTAATATTCGGCATGCTAATTACATTGCCGGTTGCCAAATTGCATTATCTCTTATAGTTTCCGAGATATGGACTATCGATAATTTACACCTTAGGCTCTGCTTCTAACTTGGGCCCAAATTGTAAAATGGTCTTATCTATTGGCGATTTCGTTCCAATTCACATTCCAAGTAATATTTGGCATGCTAATTACATTGCCGGTTGCCAAATTGCATTATCTCTTATAGTTTCCGAGATATGGACTATCGATAATTTACACCTTAGGCTCTGCTTCTAACTTGGGCCCATATTGTAAAATGGTCTTATCTATTGGCGATTTCGTTCCAATTCACATTCCAAGTAATATTCGGCATGCTAATTACATTGCCGGTTGCCAAATTGCATTATCTCTTATAGTTTCCGAGATATGGACTATCGATAATTTACACCTTAGGCTCTGCTTCTAACTTGGGCCCAAATTGTAAAATGGTCTTATCTATTGGCGATTTCGTTCCAATTCACACTCCAAGTAATATTCGGCATGCTAATTACATTGCCGGTTGCGAAATTGCATTATCTCTTATAGTTTCCGAGATATGGACTATCGATAATTTACACCTTAGGCTCTGCTTCTAACTTGGGCCCAAATTGTAAAATGGTCTTATCTATTGGCGATTTCGTTCCAATTCACATTCCAAGTAATATTCGGCATGCTAATTACATTGCCGGTTGCCAAATTGCATTATCTCTTATAGTTTCCGAGATATAGACTATCGATAATTTACACCTTAGGCTCTGCTTCTAACTTGGGCCCAAATTGTAAAATGGTCTTATCTATTGGCGATTTCGTTCTAATTCACATTCCAAGTTATATTCGGCATGCTAATTACATTGCCGGTTGCCAAATTGCATTATCTCTTATAGTTTCCGAGATATGGACTATCGATAATTTACGCCTTAGGCTCTGCTTCTAACTTGGGCCCAAATTGTAAAATGGTCTTATCTATTGGCGATTTCGTCCCAATTCACATTCCAAGTGATATTCGGCATGCTAATTACATTGCCGGTTGCGAAATTGCATTATCTCTTATAGTTTCCGAGATATGGACTATCAATAATTTACACCTTAGGCTCTGCTTCTAACTTGGGCCCAAATTGTAAAATGGTCTTATCTATTGGCGATTTCGTTCCAATTCACATTCCAAGTAATATTCGGCATGCTAATTACATTGCCGGTTGCCAAATTGCATTATCTCTTATAGTTTCCGAGATATGGACTATCGATAATTTACACCTTAGGCTCTGCTTCTAACTTGGGCCCAAATTGTAAAATGGTCTTATCTATTGGCGATTTCGTTCCAATTCACATTCCAAGTAATATTCGGCATGCTAATTACATTGCCGGTTGCCAAATTGCATTATCTCTTATAGTTTCCGAGATATGGACTATCGATAATTTACACCTTAGGCTCTGCTTCTAACTTGGGCCCAAATTGTAAAATGGTCTTATCTATTGGCGATTTCGTTCCAATTCACATTCCAAGTAATATTCGGCATGCTAATTACGTTGCCGGTTGCCAAATTGCATTATCTCTTATAGTTTCCGAGATATGGACTATTGATAATTTACACCTTAGGCTCTGCTTCTAACTTGGGCCCAAATTGTAAAATGGCCTTATCTATTGGCGATTTCGTCCCAATTCACATTCCAAGTAATATTCGGCATGCTAATTACATTGCCGGTTGCGAAATTGCATTATCTCTTATAGTTTCAGAGATATGGACTATCGATAATTTACACCTTAGGCTCTGCTTCTAACTTGGGCCCAAATTGTAAAATGGTCTTATCTATTGGCAATTTCGTTCCAATTCACATTCCAAGTAATATTCGGCATGCTAATTACATTGCCGGTTGCCAAATTGCATTATCTCTTATAGTTTCCGAGATATGGACTATCGATAATTTACACCTTAGGCTCTGCTTCTAACTTGGGCCCAAATTGTAAAATGGTCTTATCTATTGGCGATTTCGTTCCAATTCACATTCCAGGTAATATTCGGCATGCTAATTACATTGCCGGTTGCCAAATTGCATTATCTCTTATAGTTTCCGAGATATGGACTATCGATAATTTACACCATAGGCTCTGCTTCTAACTTGGGCCCAAATTGTAAAATGGTCTTATCTATTGGCGATTTCGTTCCAATTCACATTCCAAGTAATATTCGGCATGCTAATTACATTGCCGGTTGCCAAATTGCATTATCTCTTATAGTTTCCGAGATATGGACTATCGATAATTTACACCTTAGGCTCTGCTTCTAACTTGGGCCCAAATTGTAAAATGGTCTTATCTATTGGCGATTTCGTTCCGATTCACATTCCAAATAATATTCGGCATGCTAATTACATTGCCGGTTGCCAAATTGCATTATCTCTTATAGTTTCCGAGATATGGACTATCGATAATTTACACCTTAGGCTCTGCTTCTAACTTGGGCCCAAATTGTAAAATGGTCTTATCTATTGGCGATTTCGTTCCAATTCACAATCCAAGTCATATTCGGCATGCTAATTACATTGCCGGTTGCCAAATTGAATTATCTCTTATAGTTTCCGAGATATGGACTATCGATAATTTACACCTTAGGCTCTGCTTCTAACTTGGGCCCAAATTGTAAAATGGTCTTACCTATTGGCGATTTCGTTCCAATTCACATTCCAAGTAATATTCGGCATGCTAATTACATTGCCGGTTGCCAAATTGCATTATCTCTTATAGTTTCCGAGATATGGACTATCGATAATTTACACCTTAGGCTCTGCTTCTAACTTGGGCCCAAATTGTAAAATGGTCTTATCTATTGGCGATTTCGTTCCAATTCACATTCCAAGTAATATTCGGCATGCTAATTACATTGCCGGTTGCCAAATTGCATTATCTCTTATAGTTTCCGAGATATGGACTATCGATAATTTACACCTTAGGCTCTGCTTCTAACTTGGGCCCAAATTGTAAAATGGTTTTATCTATTGGCGATTTCGTTCCAATTCACATTCCAAGTAATATTCGGCATGCTAATTACATTGCCGGTTGCCAAATTGCATTATCTCTTATAGTTTCCGAGATATGGACTATCGATAATTTACACCTTAGACTCTGCTTCTAACTTGGGCCCAAATTGTAAAATGGTCTTATCTATTGGCGATTTCGTTCCAATTCACATTCCAAGTGATATTCGGCATGCTAATTACATTGCCGGTTGCGAAATTGCATTATCTCTTATAGTTTCCGAGATATGGACTATCAATAATTTACACCTTAGGCTCTGCTTCTAACTTGGGCCCAAATTGTAAAATGGTCTTATCTATTGGCGATTTCGTTCCAATTCACATTCCAAGTAATATTCGGCATGCTAATTACGTTGCCGGTTGCCAAATTGCATTATCTCTTATAGTTTCCGAGATATGGACTATTGATAATTTACACCTTAGGCTCTGCTTCTAACTTGGGCCCAAATTGTAAAATGGCCTTATCTATTGGCGATTTCGTCCCAATTCACATTCCAAGTAATATTCGGCATGCTAATTACATTGCCGGTTGCGAAATTGCATTATCTCTTATAGTTTCAGAGATATGGACTATCGATAATTTACACCTTAGGCTCTGCTTCTAACTTGGGCCCAAATTGTAAAATGGTCTTATCTATTGGCAATTTCGTTCCAATTCACATTCCAAGTAATATTCGGCATGCTAATTACATTGCCGGTTGCCAAATTGCATTATCTCTTATAGTTTCCGAGATATGGACTATCGATAATTTACACCTTAGGCTCGGCTTCTAACTTGTGCCCAAATTGTAAAATGGTCTTATCTATTGGCGATTTCGTTCCAATTCACATTCCAGGTAATATTCGGCATGCTAATTACATTGCCGGTTGCCAAATTGCATTATCTCTTATAGTTTCCGAGATATGGACTATCGATAATTTACACCATAGGCTCTGCTTCTAACTTGGGCCCAAATTGTAAAATGGTCTTATCTATTGGCGATTTCGTTCCAATTCACATTCCAAGTAATATTCGGCATGCTAATTACATTGCCGGTTGCCAAATTGCATTATCTCTTATAGTTTCCGAGATATGGACTATCGATAATTTACACCTTAGGCTCTGCTTCTAACTTGGGCCCAAATTGTAAAATGGTCTTATCTATTGGCGATTTCGTTCCGATTCACATTCCAAGTAATATTCGGCATGCTAATTACATTGCCGGTTGCCAAATTGCATTATCTCTTATAGTTTCCGAGATATGGACTATCGATAATTTACACCTTAGGCTCTGCTTCTAACTTGGGCCCAAATTGTAAAATGGTCTTATCTATTGGCGATTTCGTTCCAATTCACAATCCAAGTCATATTCGGCATGCTAATTACATTGCCGGTTGCCAAATTGAATTATCTCTTATAGTTTCCGAGATATGGACTATCGATAATTTACACCTTAGGCTCTGCTTCTAACTTGGGCCCAAATTGTAAAATGGTCTTACCTATTGGCGATTTCGTTCCAATTCACATTCCAAGTAATATTCGGCATGCTAATTACATTGCCGGTTGCCAAATTGCATTATCTCTTATAGTTTCCGAGATATGGACTATCGATAATTTACACCTTAGGCTCTGCTTCTAACTTGGGCCCAAATTGTAAAATGGTCTTATCTATTGGCGATTTCGTTCCAATTCACATTCCAAGTAATATTCGGCATGCTAATTACATTGCCGGTTGCCAAATTGCATTATCTCTTATAGTTTCCGAGATATGGACTATCGATAATTTACACCTTAGGCTCTGCTTCTAACTTGGGCCCAAATTGTAAAATGGTTTTATCTATTGGCGATTTCGTTCCAATTCACATTCCAAGTAATATTCGGCATGCTAATTACATTGCCGGTTGCCAAATTGCATTATCTCTTATAGTTTCCGAGATATGGACTATCGATAATTTACACCTTAGACTCTGCTTCTAACTTGGGCCCAAATTGTAAAATGGTCTTATCTATTGGCGATTTCGTTCCAATTCACATTCCAAGTAATATTCGGCATGCTAATTACATTGCCGGTTGCCAAATTGCATTATCTCTTATAGTTTCCGAGATATGGACTATCGATAATTTACACCTTAGGCTCTGCTTCTAACTTGGGCCCAAATTGTAAAATGGTCTTATCTATTGGCGATTTCGTTCTAATTCACATTCCAAGTAATATTCGGCATGCTAATTACATTGCCGGTTGCCAAATTGCATTATCTCTTATAGTTTCCGAGATATGGACTATCGATAATTTACACCTTAGGCTCTGCTTCTAACTTGGGCCCAAATTGTAAAATGGTCTTATCTATTGGCGATTTCGTTCCAATTCACATTCCAAGTAATATTCGGCATGCTAATTACATTGCCGGTTGCCAAATTGCATTATCTCTTATAGTTTCCGAGATATGGACTATCGATAATTTACACCTTAGGCTCTGCTTCTAACTTGGGCCCAAATTGTAAAATGGTCTTCTCTATTGGCGATTTCGTCCCAATTCACATTCCAAGTAATATTCGGCATGCTAATTACATTGCCGTTTGCGAAATTGCATTATCTATTATAGTTTCAGAGATATGGACTATCGATAATTTACACCTTAGGCTCTGCTTCTAACTTGGGCCCAAATTGTAAAATGGTCTTATCTATTGACGATTTCGTTCCAATTCACATTCCAAGTAATATTCGGCATGCTAATTACATTGCCGGTTGCCAAATTGCATTATCTCTTATAGTTTCCGAGATATGGACTATCGATAATTTACACCTTAGGCTCTGCTTCTAACTTGGGCCCAAATTGTAAAATGGTCTTATCTATTGGCGATTTCGTTCCAATTCACATTCCAAGTAATATTCGGCATGCTAATTACATTGCCGGTTGCCAAATTGCATTAACTCTTATAGTTTCCGAGATATGGACTATCGATAATTTACACCTTAGGCTCTGCTTCTAACTTGGGCCCAAATTGTAAAATGGTCTTATCTATTGGCGATTTCGTTCCAATTCACATTCCAAGTAATATTCGGCATGCTAATTACATTGCCGGTTGTCAAATTGCATTATCTCTTATAGTTTCCGAGATATGGACTATCGATAATTTACACCATAGGCTCTGCTTCTAACTTGGGCCCAAATTGTAAAATGGTCTTCTCTATTTGCGATTTCGTTCCAATTCACATTCCAAGTAATATTCGGCATGCTAATTACATTGCCGGTTGCCAAATTGCATTATCTCTTATAGTTTCCGAGATATGGACTATCGATAATTTACACCTTAGGCTCTGCTTCTAACTTGGGCCCAAATTGTAAAATGGTCTTATCTATTGGCGATTTCGTTCCAATTCACATTCCAAGTAATATTCGGCATGCTAATTACATTGCCGGTTGCCAAATTGCATTATCTCTTATAGTTTCCGAGATATGGACTATCGATAATTTACACCTTAGGCTCTGCTTCTAACTTGGGCCCAAATTGTAAAATGGTCTTATCTATTGGCGATTTCGTTCCAATTCACATTCCAAGTAATATTCGGCATGCTAATTACATTGCCGGTTGCCAAATTGAATTATCTCTTATAGTTTCCGAGATATGGACTATCGATAATTTACACCTTAGGCTCTGCTTCTAACTTGGGCCCAAATTGTAAAATGGTCTTACCTATTGGCGATTTCGTTCCAATTCACATTCCAAGTAATATTCGGCATGCTAATTACATTGCCGGTTGCCAAATTGCATTATCTCTTATAGTTTCCGAGATATGGACTATCGATAATTTACACCTTAGGCTCTGCTTCTAACTTGGGCCCAAATTGTAAAATGGTCTTATCTATTGGCGATTTCGTTCCAATTCACATTCCAAGTAATATTCGGCATGCTAATTACATTGCCGGTTGCCAAATTGCATTATCTCTTATAGTTTCCGAGATATGGACTATCGATAATTTACACCTTAGGCTCTGCTTCTAACTTGGGCCCAAATTGTAAAATGGTCTTATCTATTGGCGATTTCGTCCCAATTCACATTCCAAGTGATATTCGGCATGCTAATTACATTGTCGGTTGCGAAATTGCATTATCTCTTATAGTTTCCGAGATATGGACTATCGATAATTTACACCTTAGGCTCTGCTTCTAACTTGGGCCCAAATTGTAAAATGATCTTATCTATTGGCGATTTCGTTCCAATTCACACTCCAAGTAATATTCGGCATGCTAATTACATTGCCGGTTGCGAAATTGCATTATCTCTTATAGTTTCCGAGATATGGACTATCGATAATTTACACCTTAGGCTCTGCTTCTAACTTGGACCCAAATTGTAAAATGGTCTTATCTATTGGCGATTTCGTTCCAATTCACACTCCAAGTAATATTCGGCATGCTAATTACATTGCCGGTTGCGAAATTGCATTATCTCTTATAGTTTCCGAGATATGGACTATCGATAATTTACACCTTAGGCTCTGCTTCTAACTTGGGCCCAAATTGTAAAATGGTCTTATCTATTAGCGATTTCGTTCCAATTCACATTCCAAGTAATATTCGGCATGCTAATTACATTGCCGGTTGCCAAATTGCATTATCTCTTATAGTTTCCGAGATATGGACTATCGATAATTTACACCATAGGCTCTGCTTATAACTTGGGCCCAAATTGTAAAATGGTCTTATCTATTGGCGATTTCGTTCCAATTCACATTCCAAGTAATATTCGGCATGCTAATTACATTGCCGGTTGCCAAATTGCATTATCTCTTATAGTTTCCGAGATATGGACTATCGATAATTTACACCTTAGGCTCTGCTTCTAACTTGGGCCCAAATTGTAAAATGGTCTTACCTATTGGCGATTTCGTTCCAATTCACATTCCAAGTAATATTCGGCATGCTAATTACATTGCCGGTTGCCAATTTGCATTATCTCTTATAGTTTCCGAGATATGGACTATCGATAATTTACACCTTAGGCTCTGCTTCTAACTTGGGCCCAAATTGTAAAATGGTCTTATCTATTGGCGATTTAGTTGCAATTCACATTCCAAGTAATATTCGGCATGCTAATTACATTGCCGGTTGCCAAATTGCATTATCTCTTATAGTTTCCGAGATATGGACTATCGATTATTTACACCTTAGGCTCTGCTTCTAACTTGGGCCCAAATTGTAAAATGGTCTTACCTATTGGCGATTTCGTTCCAATTCACATTCCAAGTAATATTCGGCATGCTAATTACATTGCCGGTTGCCAAATTGCATTAACTCTTATAGTTTCCGAGATATGGACTATCGATAATTTACACCTTAGGCTCTGCTTCTAACTTGGGCCCAAATTGTAAAATGGTCTTATCTATTGGCGATTTAGTTGCAATTCACATTCCAAGTAATATTCGGCATGCTAATTACATTGCCGGTTGCCAAATTGCATTATCTCTTATAGTTTCCGAGATATGGACTATCGATAATTTACACCTTAGGCTCTGCTTCTAACTTGGGCCCAAATTGTAAAATGGTCTTATCTATTGGCGATTTCGTTCCAATTCACATTCCAAGTAATATTCGGCATGCTAATTACATTGCCGGTTGCCAAATTGCATTATCTCTTATAGTTTCCGAGATATGGACTATCGATAATTTACACCTTAGGCTCTGCTTCTAACTTGGGCCCAAATTGTAAAATGGTCTTATCTATTGGCGATTTCGTTCCAATTCACATTCCAAGTAATATTCGGCATGCTAATTACATTGCCGGTTGCCAAATTGCATTATCTCTTATAGTTTCCGAGATATGGACTATCGATAATTTACACCTTAGGCTCTGCTTCTAACTTGGGCCCAAATTGTAAAATGGTCTTATCTATTGGCGATTTCGTTCCAATTCACATTCCAAGTAATATTCGGCATGCTAATTACATTGCCGGTTGCCAAATTGAATTATCTCTTATAGTTTCCGAGATATGGACTATCGATAATTTACACCTTAGGCTCTGCTTCTAACTTGGGCCCAAATTGTAAAATGGTCTTACCTATTGGCGATTTCGTTCCAATTCACATTCCAAGTAATATTCGGCATGCTAATTACATTGCCGGTTGCCAAATTGCATTATCTCTTATAGTTTCCGAGATATGGACTATCGATAATTTACACCTTAGGCTCTGCTTCTAACTTGGGCCCAAATTGTAAAATGGTCTTATCTATTGGCGATTTCGTTCCAATTCACATTCCAAGTAATATTCGGCATGCTAATTACATTGCCGGTTGCCAAATTGCATTATCTCTTATAGTTTCCGAGATATGGACTATCGATAATTTACACCTTAGGCTCTGCTTCTAACTTGGGCCCAAATTGTAAAATGGTCTTATCTATTGGCGATTTCGTCCCAATTCACATTCCAAGTGATATTCGGCATGCTAATTACATTGTCGGTTGCGAAATTGCATTATCTCTTATAGTTTCCGAGATATGGACTATCGATAATTTACACCTTAGGCTCTGCTTCTAACTTGGGCCCAAATTGTAAAATGATCTTATCTATTGGCGATTTCGTTCCAATTCACACTCCAAGTAATATTCGGCATGCTAATTACATTGCCGGTTGCGAAATTGCATTATCTCTTATAGTTTCCGAGATATGGACTATCGATAATTTACACCTTAGGCTCTGCTTCTAACTTGGACCCAAATTGTAAAATGGTCTTATCTATTGGCGATTTCGTTCCAATTCACACTCCAAGTAATATTCGGCATGCTAATTACATTGCCGGTTGCGAAATTGCATTATCTCTTATAGTTTCCGAGATATGGACTATCGATAATTTACACCTTAGGCTCTGCTTCTAACTTGGGCCCAAATTGTAAAATGGTCTTATCTATTAGCGATTTCGTTCCAATTCACATTCCAAGTAATATTCGGCATGCTAATTACATTGCCGGTTGCCAAATTGCATTATCTCTTATAGTTTCCGAGATATGGACTATCGATAATTTACACCATAGGCTCTGCTTATAACTTGGGCCCAAATTGTAAAATGGTCTTATCTATTGGCGATTTCGTTCCAATTCACATTCCAAGTAATATTCGGCATGCTAATTACATTGCCGGTTGCCAAATTGCATTATCTCTTATAGTTTCCGAGATATGGACTATCGATAATTTACACCTTAGGCTCTGCTTCTAACTTGGACCCAAATTGTAAAATGGTCTTATCTATTGGCGATTTCGTTCCAATTCACACTCCAAGTAATATTCGGCATGCTAATTACATTGCCGGTTGCGAAATTGCATTATCTCTTATAGTTTCCGAGATATGGACTATCGATAATTTACACCTTAGGCTCTGCTTCTAACTTGGGCCCAAATTGTAAAATGGTCTTATCTATTAGCGATTTCGTTCCAATTCACATTCCAAGTAATATTCGGCATGCTAATTACATTGCCGGTTGCCAAATTGCATTATCTCTTATAGTTTCCGAGATATGGACTATCGATAATTTACACCATAGGCTCTGCTTATAACTTGGGCCCAAATTGTAAAATGGTCTTATCTATTGGCGATTTCGTTCCAATTCACATTCCAAGTAATATTCGGCATGCTAATTACATTGCCGGTTGCCAAATTGCATTATCTCTTATAGTTTCCGAGATATGGACTATCGATAATTTACACCTTAGGCTCTGCTTCTAACTTGGGCCCAAATTGTAAAATGGTCTTACCTATTGGCGATTTCGTTCCAATTCACATTCCAAGTAATATTCGGCATGCTAATTACATTGCCGGTTGCCAATTTGCATTATCTCTTATAGTTTCCGAGATATGGACTATCGATAATTTACACCTTAGGCTCTGCTTCTAACTTGGGCCCAAATTGTAAAATGGTCTTATCTATTGGCGATTTAGTTGCAATTCACATTCCAAGTAATATTCGGCATGCTAATTACATTGCCGGTTGCCAAATTGCATTATCTCTTATAGTTTCCGAGATATGGACTATCGATAATTTACACCTTAGGCTCTGCTTCTAACTTGGGCCCAAATTGTAAAATGGTCTTATCTATTGGCGATTTCGTTCCAATTCACATTCCAAGTAATATTCGGCATGCTAATTACATTGCCGGTTGCCAAATTGCATTATCTCTTATAGTTTCCGAGATATGGACTATCGATAATTTACACCATAGGCTCTGCTTATAACTTGGGCCCAAATTGTAAAATGGTCTTACCTATTGGCGATTTCGTTCCAATTCACATTCCAAGTAATATTCGGCATGCTAATTACATTGCCGGTTGCCAAATTGCATTATCTCTTATAGTTTCCGAGATATGGACTATCGATAATTTACACCTTAGGCTCTGCTTCTAACTTGGGCCCAAATTGTAAAATGGTCTTATCTATTGGCGATTTAGTTGCAATTCACATTCCAAGTAATATTCGGCATGCTAATTACATTGCCGGTTGCCAAATTGCATTATCTCTTATAGTTTCCGAGATATGGACTATCGATAATTTACACCTTAGGCTCTGCTTCTAACTTGGGCCCAAATTGTAAAATGGTCTTATCTATTGGCGATTTCGTTCCAATTCACATTCCAAGTAATATTCGGCATGCTAATTACATTTCCGGTTGCCAAATTGCATTATCTCTTATAGTTTCCGAGATATGGACTATCGATAATTTACACCTTAGGCTCTGCTTCTAACTTGGACCCAAATTGTAAAATGGTCTTATCTATTGGCGATTTCGTTCCAATTCACACTCCAAGTAATATTCGGCATGCTAATTACATTGCCGGTTGCGAAATTGCATTATCTCTTATAGTTTCCGAGATATGGACTATCGATAATTTACACCTTAGGCTCTGCTTCTAACTTGGGCCCAAATTGTAAAATGGTCTTATCTATTAGCGATTTCGTTCCAATTCACATTCCAAGTAATATTCGGCATGCTAATTACATTGCCGGTTGCCAAATTGCATTATCTCTTATAGTTTCCGAGATATGGACTATCGATAATTTACACCATAGGCTCTGCTTATAACTTGGGCCCAAATTGTAAAATGGTCTTATCTATTGGCGATTTCGTTCCAATTCACATTCCAAGTAATATTCGGCATGCTAATTACATTGCCGGTTGCCAAATTGCATTATCTCTTATAGTTTCCGAGATATGGACTATCGATAATTTACACCTTAGGCTCTGCTTCTAACTTGGGCCCAAATTGTAAAATGGTCTTACCTATTGGCGATTTCGTTCCAATTCACATTCCAAGTAATATTCGGCATGCTAATTACATTGCCGGTTGCCAATTTGCATTATCTCTTATAGTTTCCGAGATATGGACTATCGATAATTTACACCTTAGGCTCTGCTTCTAACTTGGGCCCAAATTGTAAAATGGTCTTATCTATTGGCGATTTCGTTCCAATTCACATTCCAAGTAATATTCGGCATGCTAAATACATTGCCGGTTGCCAAATTGCATTATCTCTTATAGTTTCCGAGATATGGACTATCGATAATTTACACCTTAGGCTCTGCTTCTAACTTGGACCCAAATTGTAAAATGGTCTTATCTATTGGCGATTTCGTTCCAATTCACATTCCAAGTAATATTCGGCATGCTAATTACATTGCCGGTTGCCAAATTGCATTATCTCTTATAGTTTCCGAGATATGGACTATCGATAATTTACACCTTAGGCTCTGCTTCTAACTTGGGCCCAAATTGTAAAATGGTCTTATCTATTGGCGATTTCGTTCCAATTCACATTCCAAGTAATATTCGGCATGCTAATTACATTGCCGGTTGCCAAATTGCATTATCTCTTATAGTTTCCGAGATATGGACTATCGATAATTTACACCTTAGGCTCTGCTTCTAACTTGGGCCCAAATTGTAAAATGGTCTTATCTATTGGCGATTTCATTCCAATTCACATTCCAAGTAATATTCGGCATGCTAATTACATTGCCTGTTGCCAAATTGAATTATCTCTTATAGTTTCCGAGATATGGACTATCGATAATTTACACCTTAGGCTCTGCTTCTAACTTGGGCCCAAATTGTAAAATGGTCTTATCTATTGGCGATTTCGTTCCAATTCACATTCCAAGTAATATTCGGCATGCTAATTACATTGCCGGTTGCCAAATTGAATTATCTCTTATAGTTTCCGAGATATGGACTCGATAATTTACACCTTAGGCTCTGCTTCTAACTTGGGCCCAAATTGTAAAATGGTCTTACCTATTGGCGATTTCGTTCCAATTCACATTCCAAGTAATATTCGGCATGCTAATTACATTGCCGGTTGCCAAATTGCATTATCTCTTATAGTTTCCGAGATATGGACTATCGATAATTTACACCTTAGGCTCTGCTTCTAACTTGGGCCCAAATTGTAAAATGGTCTTATCTATTGGCGATTTCGTTCCAATTCACATTCCAAGTAATATTCGGCATGCTAATTACATTGCCGGTTGCCAAATTGCATTATCTCTTATAGTTTCCGAGATATGGACTATCGATAATTTACACCTTAGGCTCTGCTTCTAACTTGGGCCCAAATTGTAAAATGGTCTTATCTATTGGCGATTTCGTTCCAATTCACATTCCAAGTAATATTCGGCATGCTAATTACATTGCCGGTTGCCAAATTGCATTATCTCTTATAGTTTCCGAGATATGGACTATCGATAATTTACACCTTAGGCTCTGCTTCTAACTTGGGCCCAAATTGTAAAATGGTCTTATCTATTGGCGATTTCGTTCCAATTCACATTCCAAGTAATATTCGGCATGCTAATTACATTGCCGGTTGCCAAATTGCATTATCTCTTATAGTTTCCGAGATATGGACTATCGATAATTTACACCTTAGGCTCTGCTTCTAACTTGGGCCCAAATTGTAAAATGGTCTTATCTATTGGCGATTTCATTCCAATTCACATTCCAAGTAATATTCGGCATGCTAATTACATTGCCTGTTGCCAAATTGAATTATCTCTTATAGTTTCCGAGATATGGACTATCGATAATTTACACCTTAGGCTCTGCTTCTAACTTGGGCCCAAATTGTAAAATGGTCTTATCTATTGGCGATTTCGTTCCAATTCACATTCCAAGTAATATTCGGCATGCTAATTACATTGCCGGTTGCCAAATTGAATTATCTCTTATAGTTTCCGAGATATGGACTCGATAATTTACACCTTAGGCTCTGCTTCTAACTTGGGCCCAAATTGTAAAATGGTCTTACCTATTGGCGATTTCGTTCCAATTCACATTCCAAGTAATATTCGGCATGCTAATTACATTGCCGGTTGCCAAATTGCATTATCTCTTATAGTTTCCGAGATATGGACTATCGATAATTTACACCTTAGGCTCTGCTTCTAACTTGGGCCCAAATTGTAAAATGGTCTTATCTATTGGCGATTTCGTTCCAATTCACATTCCAAGTAATATTCGGCATGCTAATTACATTGCCGGTTGCCAAATTGCATTATCTCTTATAGTTTCCGAGATATGGACTATCGATAATTTACACCTTAGGCTCTGCTTCTAACTTGGGCCCAAATTGTAAAATGGTCTTATCTATTGGCGATTTCGTCCCAATTCACATTCCAAGTGATATTCGGCATGCTAATTACATTGCCGGTTGCGAAATTGCATTATCTCTTATAGTTTCCGAGATATGGACTATCAATAATTTACACCTTAGGCTCTGCTTCTAACTTGGGCCCAAATTGTAAAATGGTCTTATCTATTGGCGATTTCGTTCCAATTCACATTCCAAGTAATATTCGGCATGCTAATTACATTGCCGGTTGCCAAATTGCATTATCTCTTATAGTTTCCGAGATATGGACTATCGATAATTTACACCTTAGGCTCTGCTTCTAACTTGGGCCCAAATTGTAATATGGTCTTATCTATTGGCGATTTCGTTCCAATTCACATTCCAAGTAATATTCGGCATGCTAATTACATTGCCGGTTGCCAAATTGCATTATCTCTTATAGTTTCCGAGATATGGACTATCGATAATTTACACCTTAGGCTCTGCTTCTAACTTGGGCCCAAATTGTAAAATGGTCTTATCTATTGGCGATTTCGTTCCAATTCACATTCCAAGTAATATTCGGCATGCTAATTACATTGCCGGTTGCCAAATTGCATTATCTCTTATAGTTTCCGAGATATGGACTATCGATAATTTACACCATAGGCTCTACTTCTAACTTGGGCCCAAATTGTAAAATGGTCTTATCTATTGGCGATTTCGTTCCAATTCACATTACAAGTAATATTCGGCATGCTAATTACATTGCCGGTTGCCAAATTGCATTATCTCTTATAGTTTCCGAGATATGGACTATCGATAATTTACACCATAGGCTCTGCTTCTAACTTGGGCCCAAATTGTAAAATGGTCTTATCTATTGGCGATTTCGTTCCAATTCACATTCCAAGTAATATTCGGCATGCTAATTACATTGCCGGTTGCCAAATTGCATTATCTCTTATAGTTTCCGAGATATGGACTATCGATAATTTACACCTTAGGCTCTGCTTCTAACTTGGGCCCAAATTGTAAAATGGTCTTATCTATTGGCGATTTCGTTCCAATTCACATTCCAAGTAATATTCGGCATGCTAATTACATTGCCGGTTGCCAAATTGCATTATCTCTTATAGTTTCCGAGATATGGACTATCGATAATTTACACCTTAGGCTCTGCTTCTAACTTGGGCCCAAATTGTAAAATGGTCTTACCTATTGGCGATTTCGTTCCAATTCACATTCCAAGTAATATTCGGCATGATAATTACATTGCCGGTTGCCAAATTGCATTATCTCTTATAGTTTCCGAGATATGGACTATCGATAATTTACACCTTAGGCTCTGCTTCTAACTTGGGCCCAAATTGTAAAATGGACTTATCTATTGGCGATTTCGTTCCAATTCACATTCCAAGTAATATTCGGCATGCTAATTACATTGCCGGTTGCCAAATTGCATTATCTCTTATAGTTTCCGAGATATGGACTATCGATAATTTACACTTTAGGCTCTGCTTCTAACTTGGGCCCAAATTGTAAAATGGTCTTATCTATTGGCGATTTCGTTCCAATTCACATTCCAAGTAATATTCGGCATGCTAATTACATTGCCGGTTGCCAAATTGCATTATCTCTTATAGTTTCCGAGATATGGACTATCGATAATTTACACCTTAGGCTCTGCTTCTAACTTGGGCCCAAATTGTAAAATGGTCTTATCTATTGGCGATTTCGTCCCAATTCACATTCCAAGTGAAATTCGGCATGCTAATTACATTGCCGGTTGCGCAAATTGCATTATCTCTTATAGTTTCCGAGATATGGACTATCGATAATTTACACCTTAGGCTCTGCTTCTAACTTGGGCCCAAATTGTAAAATGGTCTTATCTATTAGCGATTTCGTTCCAATTCACATTCCAAGTAATATTCGGCATGCTAATTACATTGCCGGTTGCCAAATTGCATTATCTCTTATAGTTTCCGAGATATGGACTATCGATAATTTACACCATAGGCTCTGCTTATAACTTGGGCCCAAATTGTAAAATGGTCTTATCTATTGGCGATTTCGTTCCAATTCACATTCCAAGTAATATTCGGCATGCTAATTACATTGCCGGTTGCCAAATTGCATTATCTCTTATAGTTTCCGAGATATGGACTATCGATAATTTACACCTTAGGCTCTGCTTCTAACTTGGGCCCAAATTGTAAAATGGTCTTACCTATTGGCGATTTCGTTCCAATTCACATTCCAAGTAATATTCGGCATGCTAATTACATTGCCGGTTGCCAATTTGCATTATCTCTTATAGTTTCCGAGATATGGACTATCGATAATTTACACCTTAGGCTCTGCTTCTAACTTGGGCCCAAATTGTAAAATGGTCTTATCTATTGGCGATTTCGTTCCAATTCACATTCCAAGTAATATTCGGCATGCTAAATACATTGCCGGTTGCCAAATTGCATTATCTCTTATAGTTTCCGAGATATGGACTATCGATAATTTACACCTTAGGCTCTGCTTCTAACTTGGACCCAAATTGTAAAATGGTCTTATCTATTGGCGATTTCGTTCCAATTCACACTCCAAGTAATATTCGGCATGCTAAATACATTGCCGGTTGCCAAATTGCATTATCTCTTATAGTTTCCGAGATATGGACTATCGATAATTTACACCTTAGGCTCTGCTTCTAACTTGGGCCCAAATTGTAAAATGGTCTTATCTATTGGCGATTTCGTTCCAATTCACATTCCAAGTAATATTCGGCATGCTAATTACATTGCCGGTTGCCAAATTGCATTATCTCTTATAGTTTCCGAGATATGGACTATCGATAATTTACACCTTAGGCTCTGCTTCTAACTTGGGCCCAAATTGTAAAATGGTCTTATCTATTGGCGATTTCGTTCCAATTCACATTCCAAGTAATATTCGGCATGCTAATTACATTGCCGGTTGCCAAATTGCATTATCTCTTATAGTTTCCGAGATATGGACTATCGATAATTTACACCTTAGGCTCTGCTTCTAACTTGGGCCCAAATTGTAAAATGGTCTTATCTATTGGCGATTTCATTCCAATTCACATTCCAAGTAATATTCGGCATGCTAATTACATTGCCTGTTGCCAAATTGAATTATCTCTTATAGTTTCCGAGATATGGACTATCGATAATTTACACCTTAGGCTCTGCTTCTAACTTGGGCCCAAATTGTAAAATGGTCTTATCTATTGGCGATTTCGTTCCAATTCACATTCCAAGTAATATTCGGCATGCTAATTACATTGCCGGTTGCCAAATTGAATTATCTCTTATAGTTTCCGAGATATGGACTCGATAATTTACACCTTAGGCTCTGCTTCTAACTTGGGCCCAAATTGTAAAATGGTCTTACCTATTGGCGATTTCGTTCCAATTCACATTCCAAGTAATATTCGGCATGCTAATTACATTGCCGGTTGCCAAATTGCATTATCTCTTATAGTTTCCGAGATATGGACTATCGATAATTTACACCTTAGGCTCTGCTTCTAACTTGGGCCCAAATTGTAAAATGGTCTTATCTATTGGCGATTTCGTTCCAATTCACATTCCAAGTAATATTCGGCATGCTAATTACATTGCCGGTTGCCAAATTGCATTATCTCTTATAGTTTCCGAGATATGGACTATCGATAATTTACACCTTAGGCTCTGCTTCTAACTTGGGCCCAAATTGTAAAATGGTCTTATCTATTGGCGATTTCGTCCCAATTCACATTCCAAGTGATATTCGGCATGCTAATTACATTGCCGGTTGCGAAATTGCATTATCTCTTATAGTTTCCGAGATATGGACTATCAATAATTTACACCTTAGGCTCTGCTTCTAACTTGGGCCCAAATTGTAAAATGGTCTTATCTATTGGCGATTTCGTTCCAATTCACATTCCAAGTAATATTCGGCATGCTAATTACATTGCCGGTTGCCAAATTGCATTATCTCTTATAGTTTCCGAGATATGGACTATCGATAATTTACACCTTAGGCTCTGCTTCTAACTTGGGCCCAAATTGTAATATGGTCTTATCTATTGGCGATTTCGTTCCAATTCACATTCCAAGTAATATTCGGCATGCTAATTACATTGCCGGTTGCCAAATTGCATTATCTCTTATAGTTTCCGAGATATGGACTATCGATAATTTACACCTTAGGCTCTGCTTCTAACTTGGGCCCAAATTGTAAAATGGTCTTATCTATTGGCGATTTCGTTCCAATTCACATTCCAAGTAATATTCGGCATGCTAATTACATTGCCGGTTGCCAAATTGCATTATCTCTTATAGTTTCCGAGATATGGACTATCGATAATTTACACCATAGGCTCTACTTCTAACTTGGGCCCAAATTGTAAAATGGTCTTATCTATTGGCGATTTCGTTCCAATTCACATTACAAGTAATATTCGGCATGCTAATTACATTGCCGGTTGCCAAATTGCATTATCTCTTATAGTTTCCGAGATATGGACTATCGATAATTTACACCATAGGCTCTGCTTCTAACTTGGGCCCAAATTGTAAAATGGTCTTATCTATTGGCGATTTCGTTCCAATTCACATTCCAAGTAATATTCGGCATGCTAATTACATTGCCGGTTGCCAAATTGCATTATCTCTTATAGTTTCCGAGATATGGACTATCGATAATTTACACCTTAGGCTCTGCTTCTAACTTGGGCCCAAATTGTAAAATGGTCTTATCTATTGGCGATTTCGTTCCAATTCACATTCCAAGTAATATTCGGCATGCTAATTACATTGCCGGTTGCCAAATTGCATTATCTCTTATAGTTTCCGAGATATGGACTATCGATAATTTACACCTTAGGCTCTGCTTCTAACTTGGGCCCAAATTGTAAAATGGTCTTACCTATTGGCGATTTCGTTCCAATTCACATTCCAAGTAATATTCGGCATGATAATTACATTGCCGGTTGCCAAATTGCATTATCTCTTATAGTTTCCGAGATATGGACTATCGATAATTTACACCTTAGGCTCTGCTTCTAACTTGGGCCCAAATTGTAAAATGGACTTATCTATTGGCGATTTCGTTCCAATTCACATTCCAAGTAATATTCGGCATGCTAATTACATTGCCGGTTGCCAAATTGCATTATCTCTTATAGTTTCCGAGATATGGACTATCGATAATTTACACCTTAGGCTCTGCTTCTAACTTGGGCCCAAATTGTAAAATGGTCTTATCTATTGGCGATTTCGTTCCAATTCACATTCCAAGTAATATTCGGCATGCTAATTACATTGCCGGTTGCCAAATTGCATTATCTCTTATAGTTTCCGAGATATGGACTATCGATAATTTACACCTTAGGCTCTGCTTCTAACTTGGGCCCAAATTGTAAAATGGTCTTCTCTATTGGCGATTTCGTCCCAATTCACATTCCAAGTAATATTCGGCATGCTAATTACATTGCCGTTTGCGAAATTGCATTATCTCTTATAGTTTCAGAGATATGGACTATCGATAATTTACACCTTAGGCTCTGCTTCTAACTTGGGCCCAAATTGTAAAATGGTCTTATCTATTGACGATTTCGTTCCAATTCACATTCCAAGTAATATTCGGCATGCTAATTACATTGCCGGTTGCCAAATTGCATTATCTCTTATAGTTTCCGAGATATGGACTATCGATAATTTACACCTTAGGCTCTGCTTCTAACTTGGGCCCAAATTGTAAAATGGTCTTATCTATTGGCGATTTCGTTCCAATTCACATTCCAAGTAATATTCGGCATGCTAATTACATTGCCGGTTGCCAAATTGCATTAACTCTTATAGTTTCCGAGATATGGACTATCGATAATTTACACCTTAGGCTCTGCTCCTAACTTGGGCCCAAATTGTAAAATGGTCTTATCTATTGGCGATTTCGTTCCAATTCACATTCCAAGTAATATTCGGCATGCTAATTACATTGCCGGTTGCCAAATTGCATTATCTCTTATAGTTTCCGAGATATGGACTATCGATAATTTACACCATAGGCTCTGCTTCTAACTTGGGCCCAAATTGTAAAATGGTCTTCTCTATTTGCGATTTCGTTCCAATTCACATTCCAAGTAATATTCGGCATGCTAATTACATTGCCGGTTGCCAAATTGCATTATCTCTTATAGTTTCCGAGATATGGACTATCGATAATTTACACCTTAGGCTCTGCTTCTAACTTGGGCCCAAATTGTAAAATGGTCTTATCTATTGGCGATTTCGTTCCAATTCACATTCCAAGTAATATTCGGCATGCTAATTACATTGCCGGTTGCCAAATTGCATTATCTCTTATAGTTTCCGAGATATGGACTATCGATAATTTACACCTTAGGCTCTGCTTCTAACTTGGGCCCAAATTGTAAAATGGTCTTATCTATTGGCGATTTCGTTCCAATTCACATTCCAAGTAATATTCGGCATGCTAATTACATTGCCGGTTGCCAAATTGAATTATCTCTTATAGTTTCCGAGATATGGACTATCGATAATTTACACCTTAGGCTCTGCTTCTAACTTGGGCCCAAATTGTAAAATGGTCTTACCTATTGGCGATTTCGTTCCAATTCACATTCCAAGTAATATTCGGCATGCTAATTACATTGCCGGTTGCCAAATTGCATTATCTCTTATAGTTTCCGAGATATGGACTATCGATAATTTACACCTTAGGCTCTGCTTCTAACTTGGGCCCAAATTGTAAAATGGTCTTATCTATTGGCGATTTCGTTCCAATTCACATTCCAAGTAATATTCGGCATGCTAATTACATTGCCGGTTGCCAAATTGCATTATCTCTTATAGTTTCCGAGATATGGACTATCGATAATTTACACCTTAGGCTCTGCTTTTAACTTGGGCCCAAATTGTAAAATGGTCTTATCTATTGGCGATTTCGTCCCAATTCACATTCCAAGTGATATTCGGCATGCTAATTACATTGCCGGTTGCGAAATTGCATTATCTCTTATAGTTTCCGAGATATGGACTATCGATAATTTACACCTTAGGCTCTGCTTCTAACTTGGGCCCAAATTGTAAAATGATCTTATCTATTGGCGATTTCGTTCCAATTCACATTCCAAGTAATATTCGGCATGCTAATTACATTGCCGGTTGCCAAATTGCATTATCTCTTATAGTTTCCGAGATATGGACTATCGATAATTTACACCTTAGGCTCTGCTTCTAACTTGGGCCCAAATTGTAAAATGGACTTATCTATTGGCGATTTAGTTGCAATTCACATTCTAAGTAATATTCGGCATGCTAATTACATTGCCGGTTGCCAAATTGCATTATCTCTTATAGTTTCCGAGATATGGACTATCGATAATTTACACCTTAGGCTCTGCTTCTAACTTGGGCCCAAATTGTAAAATGTTCTTATCTATTGGCGATTTCGTTCCAATTCACATTCCAAGTAATATTCGGCATGCTAATTGCATTGCCGGTTGCCAAATTGCATTATCTCTTATAGTTTCCGAGATATGGACTATCGATAATTTACACCTTAGGCTCTGCTTCTAACTTGGGCCCAAATTGTAAAATGGTCTTATCTATTGGCGATTTCGTTCCAATTCACATTCCAAGTAATATTCGGCATGCTAATTACATTGCCGGTTGCCAAATTGCATTATCTCTTATAGTTTCCGAGATATGGACTATCGATAATTTACACCTTAGGCTCTGCTTCTAACTTGGGCCCAAATTGTAAAATGGTCTTATCTATTGGCGATTTCGTTCCAATTCACACTCCAAGTAATATTCGGCATGCTAATTACATTGCCGGTTGCGAAATTGCATTATCTCTTATAGTTTCCGAGATATGGACTATCGATAATTTACACCTTAGGCTCTGCTTCTAACTTGGACCCAAATTGTAAAATGGTCTTATCTATTGGCGATTTCGTTCCAATTCACACTCCAAGTAATATTCGGCATTCTAATTACATTGCCGGTTGCGAAATTGCATTATCTCTTATAGTTTCCGAGATATGGACTATCGATAATTTACACCTTAGGCTCTGCTTCTAACTTGGGCCCAAATTGTAAAATGGTCTTATCTATTAGCGATTTCGTTCCAATTCACATTCCAAGTAATATTCGGCATGCTAATTACATTGCCGGTTGCCAAATTGCATTATCTCTTATAGTTTCCGAGATATGGACTATCGATAATTTACACCATAGGCTCTGCTTATAACTTGGGCCCAAATTGTAAAATGGTCTTATCTATTGGCGATTTCGTTCCAATTCACATTCCAAGTAATATTCGGCATGCTAATTACATTGCCGGTTGCCAAATTGCATTATCTCTTATAGTTTCCGAGATATGGACTATCGATAATTTACACCTTAGGCTCTGCTTCTAACTTGGGCCCAAATTGTAAAATGGTCTTACCTATTGGCGATTTCGTTCCAATTCACATTCCAAGTAATATTCGGCATGCTAATTACATTGCCGGTTGCCAATTTGCATTATCTCTTATAGTTTCCGAGATATGGACTATCGATAATTTACACCTTAGGCTCTGCTTCTAACTTGGGCCCAAATTGTAAAATGGTCTTATCTATTGGCGATTTAGTTGCAATTCACATTCCAAGTAATATTCGGCATGCTAATTACATTGCCGGTTGCCAAATTGCATTATCTCTTATAGTTTCCGAGATATGGACTATCGATAATTTACACCTTAGGCTCTGCTTCTAACTTGGGCCCAAATTGTAAAATGGTCTTATCTATTAGCGATTTCGTTCCAATTCACATTCCAAGTAATATTCGGCATGCTAATTACATTGCCGGTTGCCAAATTGCATTATCTCTTATAGTTTCCGAGATATGGACTATCGATAATTTACACCATAGGCTCTGCTTATAACTTGGGCCCAAATTGTAAAATGGTCTTATCTATTGGCGATTTCGTTCCAATTCACATTCCAAGTAATATTCGGCATGCTAATTACATTGCCGGTTGCCAAATTGCATTATCTCTTATAGTTTCCGAGATATGGACTATCGATTATTTACACCTTAGGCTCTGCTTCTAACTTGGACCCAAATTGTAAAATGGTCTTATCTATTGGCGATTTCGTTCCAATTCACACTCCAAGTAATATTCGGCATGCTAATTACATTGCCGGTTGCGAAATTGCATTATCTCTTATAGTTTCCGAGATATGGACTATCGATAATTTACACCTTAGGCTCTGCTTCTAACTTGGGCCCAAATTGTAAAATGGTCTTATCTATTAGCGATTTCGTTCCAATTCACATTCCAAGTAATATTCGGCATGCTAATTACATTGCCGATTGCCAAATTGCATTATCTCTTATAGTTTCCGAGATATGGACTATCGATAATTTACACCATAGGCTCTGCTTATAACTTGGGCCCAAATTGTAAAATGGTCTTATCTATTGGCGATTTCGTTCCAATTCACATTCCAAGTAATATTCGGCATGCTAATTACATTGCCGGTTGCCAAATTGCATTATCTCTTATAGTTTCCGAGATATGGACTATCGATAATTTACACCTTAGGCTCTGCTTCTAACTTGGGCCCAAATTGTAAAATGGTCTTACCTATTGGCGATTTCGTTCCAATTCACATTCCAAGTAATATTCGGCATGCTAATTACATTGCCGGTTGCCAATTTGCATTATCTCTTATAGTTTCCGAGATATGGACTATCGATAATTTACACCTTAGGCTCTGCTTCTAACTTGGGCCCAAATTGTAAAATGGTCTTATCTATTGGCGATTTCGTTCCAATTCACATTCCAAGTAATATTCGGCATGCTAATTATATTGCCGGTTGCCAAATTGCATTATCTCTTATAGTTTCCGAGATATGGACTTCGATAATTTACACCTTAGGCTCTGCTTCTAACTTGGGCCCAAATTGTAAAATGGTCTTATCTATTGGCGATTTCGTCCCAATTCACATTCCAAGTGATATTCGGCATGCTAATTACATTGCCGGTTGCGAAATTGCATTATCTCTTATAGTTTCCGAGATATGGACTATCAATAATTTACACCTTAGGCTCTGCTTCTAACTTGGGCCCAAATTGTAAAATGGTCTTATCTATTGGCGATTTCGTTCCAATTCACATTCCAAGTAATATTCGGCATGCTAATTACATTGCCGGTTGCCAAATTGCATTATCTCTTATAGTTTCCGAGATATGGACTATCGATAATTTACACCTTAGGCTCTGCTTCTAAATTGGGCCCAAATTGTAAAATGGTCTTATCTATTGGCGATTTCGTTCCAATTCACATTCCAAGTAATATTCGGCATGCTAATTACATTGCCGGTTGCCAAATTGCATTATCTCTTATAGTTTCCGAGATATGGACTATCGATAATTTACACCTTAGGCTCTGCTTCTAACTTGGGCCCAAATTGTAAAATGGTCTTATCTATTGGCGATTTCGTTCCAATTCACATTCCAAGTAATATTCGGCATGCTAATTACATTGCCGGTTGCCAAATTGCATTATCTCTTATAGTTTCCGAGATATGGACTATCGATAATTTACACCTTAGGCTCTGCTTCTAACTTGGGCCCAAATTGTAAAATGGTCTTATCTATTGGCGATTTCGTTCCAATTCACATTCCAAGTAATATTCGGCATGCTAATTACATTGCCGGTTGCCAAATTGCATTATCTCTTATAGTTTCCGAGATATGGACTATCGATAATTTACACCTTAGGCTCTGCTTCTAACTTGGGCCCAAATTGTAAAATGGTCTTATCTATTGGCGATTTCATTCCAATTCACATTCCAAGTAATATTCGGCATGCTAATTACATTGCCTGTTGCCAAATTGAATTATCTCTTATAGTTTCCGAGATATGGACTATCGATAATTTACACCTTAGGCTCTGCTTCTAACTTGGGCCCAAATTGTAAAATGGTCTTATCTATTGGCGATTTCGTTCCAATTCACATTCCAAGTAATATTCGGCATGCTAATTACATTGCCGGTTGCCAAATTGAATTATCTCTTATAGTTTCCGAGATATGGACTATCGATAATTTACACCTTAGGCTCTGCTTCTAACTTGGGCCCAAATTGTAAAATGGTCTTACCTATTGGCGATTTCGTTCCAATTCACATTCCAAGTAATATTCGGCATGCTAATTACATTGCCGGTTGCCAAATTGCATTATCTCTTATAGTTTCCGAGATATGGACTATCGATAATTTACACCTTAGGCTCTGCTTCTAACTTGGGCCCAAATTGTAAAATGGTCTTATCTATTGGCGATTTCGTTCCAATTCACATTCCAAGTAATATTCGGCATGCTAATTACATTGCCGGTTGCCAAATTGCATTATCTCTTATAGTTTCCGAGATATGGACTATCGATAATTTACACCTTAGGCTCTGCTTCTAACTTGGGCCCAAATTGTAAAATGGTCTTATCTATTGGCGATTTCGTCCCAATTCACATTCCAAGTGATATTCGGCATGCTAATTACATTGCCGGTTGCGAAATTGCATTATCTCTTATAGTTTCCGAGATATGGACTATCAATAATTTACACCTTAGGCTCTGCTTCTAACTTGGGCCCAAATTGTAAAATGGTCTTATCTATTGGCGATTTCGTTCCAATTCACATTCCAAGTAATATTCGGCATGCTAATTACATTGCCGGTTGCCAAATTGCATTATCTCTTATAGTTTCCGAGATATGGACTATCGATAATTTACACCTTAGGCTCTGCTTCTAACTTGGGCCCAAATTGTAATATGGTCTTATCTATTGGCGATTTCGTTCCAATTCACATTCCAAGTAATATTCGGCATGCTAATTACATTGCCGGTTGCCAAATTGCATTATCTCTTATAGTTTCCGAGATATGGACTATCGATAATTTACACCTTAGGCTCTGCTTCTAACTTGGGCCCAAATTGTAAAATGGTCTTATCTATTGGCGATTTCGTTCCAATTCACATTCCAAGTAATATTCGGCATGCTAATTACATTGCCGGTTGCCAAATTGCATTATCTCTTATAGTTTCCGAGATATGGACTATCGATAATTTACACCATAGGCTCTACTTCTAACTTGGGCCCAAATTGTAAAATGGTCTTATCTATTGGCGATTTCGTTCCAATTCACACTCCAAGTAATATTCGGCATGCTAATTACATTGCCGGTTGCCAAATTGCATTATCTCTTATAGTTTCCGAGATATGGACTATCGATAATTTACACCTTAGGCTCTGCTTCTAACTTGGGCCCAAATTGTAAAATGGTCTTATCTATTGGCGATTTCGTTCCAATTCACATTCCAAGTAATATTCGGCATGCTAATTACATTGCCGGTTGCCAAATTGCATTATCTCTTATAGTTTCCGAGATATGGACTATCGATAATTTACACTTTAGGCTCTGCTTCTAACTTGGGCCCAAATTGTAAAATGGTCTTATCTATTGGCGATTTCGTCCCAATTCACATTCCAAGTGAAATTCGGCATGCTAATTACATTGCCGGTTGCGAAATTGCATTATCTCTTATAGTTTCCGAGATATGGACTATCAATAATTTACACCTTAGGCTCTGCTTCTAACTTGGGCCCAAATTGTAAAATGGTCTTATCTATTGGCGATTTCGTCCCAATTCACATTCCAAGTGATATTCGGCATGCTAATTACATTGCCGGTTGCGAAATTGCATTATCTCTTATAGTTTCCGAGATATGGACTATCAATAATTTACACCTTAGGCTCTGCTTCTAACTTGGGCCCAAATTGTAAAATGGTCTTATCTATTGGCGATTTCGTTCCAATTCACATTCCAAGTAATATTCGGCATGCTAATTACATTGCCGGTTGCCAAATTGCATTATCTCTTATAGTTTCCGAGATATGGACTATCGATAATTTACACCTTAGGCTCTGCTTCTAACTTGGGCCCAAATTGTAAAATGGCCTTATCTATTGGCGATTTCGTTCCAATTCACACTCCAAGTAATATTCGGCATGCTAATTACATTGCCGGTTGCCAAATTGCATTATCTCTTATAGTTTCCGAGATATGGACTATCGATAATTTACACCTTAGGCTCTGCTTCTAACTTGGGCCCAAATTGTAAAATGGTCTTATCTATTGGCGATTTCGTTCCAATTCACATTCCAAGTAATATTCGGCATGCTAATTACATTGCCGGTTGCCAAATTGCATTATCTCTTATAGTTTCCGAGATATGGACTATCGATAATTTACACTTTAGGCTCTGCTTCTAACTTGGGCCCAAATTGTAAAATAGTCTTATCTATTGGCGATTTCGTTCCAATTCACATTCCAAGTAATATTCGGCATGCTAATTACATTGCCGGTTGCCAAATTGCATTATCTCTTATAGTTTCCGAGATATGGACTATCGATAATTTACACCTTAGGCTCTGCTTCTAACTTGGGCCCAAATTGTAAAATGGTCTTATCTATTGGCGATTTCGTCCCAATTCACATTCCAAGTGAAATTCGGCATGCTAATTACATTGCCGGTTGCGAAATTGCATTATCTCTTATAGTTTCCGAGATATGGACTATCAATAATTTACACCTTAGGCTCTGCTTCTAACTTGGGCCCAAATTGTAAAATGGTCTTATCTATTGGCGATTTCGTCCCAATTCACATTCCAAGTGATATTCGGCATGCTAATTACATTGCCGGTTGCGAAATTGCATTATCTCTTATAGTTTCCGAGATATGGACTATCAATAATTTACACCTTAGGCTCTGCTTCTAACTTGGGCCCAAATTGTAAAATGGTCTTATCTATTGGCGATTTCGTTCCAATTCACATTCCAAGTAATATTCGGCATGCTAATTACATTGCCGGTTGCCAAATTGCATTATCTCTTATAGTTTCCGAGATATGGACTATCGATAATTTACACCATAGGCTCTGCTTATAACTTGGGCCCAAATTGTAAAATGGTTTTTTCTATTGGCGATTTCGTTCCAATTCACATTCCAAGTAATATTCGGCATGCTAATTACATTGCCGGTTGCCAAATTGCATTATCTCTTATAGTTTCCGAGATATGGACTATCGATAATTTACACTTTAGGCTCTGCTTCTAACTTGGGCCCAAATTGTAAAATGGTCTTATCTATTGGCGATTTCGTTCCAATTCACATTCCAAGTAATATTCGGCATGCTAATTACATTGCCGGTTGCCAAATTGCATTATCTCTTATAGTTTCCGAGATATGGACTATCGATAATTTACACCTTAGGCTCTGCTTCTAACTTGGGCCCAAATTGTAAAATGGTCTTATCTATTGGCGATTTCGTCCCAATTCACATTCCAAGTGATATTCGGCATGCTAATTACATTGCCGGTTGCCAAATTGCATTATCTCTTATAGTTTCCGAGATATGGACTATCGATAATTTACACCTTAGGCTCTGCTTCTAACTTGGGCCCAAATTGTAAAATGGTCTTATCTATTGGCGATTTCGTCCCAATTCACATTCCAAGTGATATTCGGCATGCTAATTACATTGCCGGTTGCGAAATTGCATTATCTCTTATAGTTTCCGAGATATGGACTATCGATAATTTACACCTTAGGCTCTGCTTCTAACTTGGGCCCAAATTGTAAAATGGTCTTATCTATTGGCGATTTCGTTCCAATTCACATTCCAAGTAATATTCGGCATGCTAATTACATTGCCGGTTGCCAAATTGCATTATCTCTTATAGTTTCCGAGATATGGACTATCGATAATTTACACCTTAGGCTCTGCTTCTAACTTGGGCCCAAATTGTAAAATGGTCTTATCTATTGGCGATTTCGTTCCAATTCACATTCCAAGTAATATTCGGCATGCTAATTACATTGCCGGTTGCCAAATTGCATTATCTCTTATAGTTTCCGAGATATGGACTATCGATAATTTACACCTTAGGCTCTGCTTCTAACTTGGGCCCAAATTGTAAAATGGTCTTATCTATTGGCGATTTCGTTCCAATTCACATTCCAAGTAATATTCGGCATGCTAATTACATTGCCGGTTGCCAAATTGCATTATCTCTTATAGTTTCCGAGATATGGACTATCGATAATTTACACCTTAGGCTCTGCTTCTAACTTGGGCCCAAATTGTAAAATGGTCTTATCTATTGGCGATTTCGTTCCAATTCACATTCCAAGTAATATTCGGCATGCTAATTACATTGCCGGTTGCCAAATTGCATTATCTCTTATAGTTTCCGAGATATGGACTATCGATAATTTACACCTTAGGCTCTGCTTCTAACTTGGGCCCAAATTGTAAAATGGTCTTATCTATTGGCGATTTCGTTCCAATTCACATTCCAAGTAATATTCGGCATGCTAATTACATTGCCGGTTGCGAAATTGCATTATCTCTTATAGTTTCCGAGATATGGACTATCGATAATTTACACCTTAGGCTCTGCTTCTAACTTGGGCCCAAATTGTAAAATGGTCTTATCTATTGGCGATTTCGTTCCAATTCACATTCCAAGTAATATTCGGCATGCTAATTACATTGCCGGTTGCCAAATTGCATTATCTCTTATAGTTTCCGAGATATGGACTATCGATAATTTACACCTTAGGCTCTGCTTCTAACTTGGGCCCAAATTGTAAAATGGTCTTATCTATTGGCGATTTCGTTCCAATTCACATTCCAAGTAATATTCGGCATGCTAATTACATTGCCGGTTGCCAAATTGCATTATCTCTTATAGTTTCCGAGATATGGACTATCGATAATTTACACCTTAGGCTCTGCTTCTAACTTGGGCCCAAATTGTAAAATGGTCTTATCTATTGGCGATTTCGTTCCAATTCACATTCCAAGTAATATTCGGCATGCTAATTACATTGCCGGTTGCCAAATTGCATTATCTCTTATAGTTTCCGAGATATGGACTATCGATAATTTACACCTTAGGCTCTGCTTCTAACTTGGGCCCAAATTGTAAAATGGTCTTATCTATTGGCGATTTCGTCCCAATTCACATTCCAAGTGATATTCGGCATGCTAATTACATTGCCGGTTGCGAAATTGCATTATCTCTTATAGTTTCCGAGATATGGACTATCGATAATTTACACCTTAGGCTCTGCTTCTAACTTGGGCCCAAATTGTAAAATGGTCTTATCTATTGGCGATTTCGTTCCAATTCACATTCCAAGTAATATTCGGCATGCTAATTACATTGCCGGTTGCCAAATTGCATTATCTCTTATAGTTTCCGAGATATGGACTATCGATAATTTACACCTTAGGCTCTGCTTCTAACTTGGGCCCAAATTGTAAAATGGTCTTATCTATTGGCGATTTCGTTCCAATTCACATTCCAAGTAATATTCGGCATGCTAATTACATTGCCGGTTGCGAAATTGCATTATCTCTTATAGTTTCCGAGATATGGACTATCGATAATTTACACCTTAGGCTCTGCTTCTAACTTGGGCCCAAATTGTAAAATGGTCTTATCTATTGGCGATTTCGTTCCAATTCACATTCCAAGTAATATTCGGCATGCTAATTACATTGCCGGTTGCCAAATTGCATTATCTCTTATAGTTTCCGAGATATGGACTATCGATAATTTACACCTTAGGCTCTGCTTCTAACTTGGGCCCAAATTGTAAAATGGTCTTATCTATTGGCGATTTCGTTCCAATTCACATTCCAAGTGATATTCGGCATGCTAATTACATTGCCGGTTGCGAAATTGCATTATCTCTTATAGTTTCCGAGATATGGACTATCAATAATTTACACCTTAGGCTCTGCTTCTAACTTGGGCCCAAATTGTAAAATGGTCTTATCTATTGGCGATTTCGTTCCAATTCACATTCCAAGTAATATTCGGCATGCTAATTACATTGCCGGTTGCCAAATTGCATTATCTCTTATAGTTTCCGAGATATGGACTATCGATAATTTACACCTTAGGCTCTGCTTCTAACTTGGGCCCAAATTGTAAAATGGTCTTATCTATTGGCGATTTCGTTCCAATTCACATTCCAAGTAATATTCGGCATGCTAATTACATTGCCGGTTGCCAAATTGCATTATCTCTTATAGTTTCCGAGATATGGACTATCGATAATTTACACCTTAGGCTCTGCTTCTAACTTGGGCCCAAATTGTAAAATGGTCTTATCTATTGGCGATTTCGTTCCAATTCACATTCCAAGTAATATTCGGCATGCTAATTACATTGCCGGTTGCCAAATTGCATTATCTCTTATAGTTTCCGAGATATGGACTATCGATAATTTACACCTTAGGCTCTGCTTCTAACTTGGGCCCAAATTGTAAAATGGTCTTATCTATTGGCGATTTCGTTCCAATTCACATTCCAAGTAATATTCGGCATGCTAATTACATTGCCGGTTGCCAAATTGCATTATCTCTTATAGTTTCCGAGATATGGACTATCGATAATTTATACCTTAGGCTCTGCTTCTAACTTGGGCCCAAATTGTAAAATGATCTTATCAATTGGCGATTTCGTTCCAATTCACATTCCAAGTAATATTCGGCATGCTAATTACATTGCCGGTTGCCAAATTGCATTATCTCTTATAGTTTCCGAGATATGGACTATCGATAATTTACACCTTAGGCTCTGCTTCTAACTTGGGCCCAAATTGTAAAATGGTCTTATCTATTGGCGATTTAATTGCAATTCACATTCCAAGTAATATTCGGCATGCTAATTACATTGCCGGTTGCCAAATTGCATTATCTCTTATAGTTTCCGAGATATGGACTATCGATAATTTACACCTTAGGCTCTGCTTCTAACTTGGGCCCAAATTGTAAAATGGTCTTATCTATTGGCGATTTCGTCCCAATTCACATTCCAAGTGATATTCGGCATGCTAATTACATTGCCGGTTGCGACATTGCATTATCTCTTATAGTTTCCGAGATATGGACTATCAATAATTTACACCTTAGGCTCTGCTTCTAACTTGGGCCCGAATTGTAAAATGGTCTTATCTATTGGCGATTTCGTTCCAATTCACATTCCAAGTAATATTCGGCATGCTAATTACATTGCCGGTTGCCAAATTGCATTATCTCTTATAGTTTCCGAGATATGGACTATCGATAATTTACACCTTAGGCTCTGCTTCTAACTTGGGCCCAAATTGTAAAATGGTCTTATCTATTGGCGATTTCGTTCCAATTCACATTCCAAGTAATATTCGGCATGCTAATTACATTGCCGGTTGCCAAATTGCATTATCTCTTATAGTTTCCGAGATATGGACTATCGATAATTTACACCTTAGGCTCTGCTTCTAACTTGGGCCCAAATTGTAAAATGGTCTTATCTATTGGCGATTTAGTTGCAATTCACATTCCAAGTAATATTCGGCATGCTAATTACATTGCCGGTTGCCAAATTGCATTATCTCTTATAGTTTCCGAGATATGGACTATCGATAATTTACACCTTAGGCTCTGCTTCTAACTTGGGCCCAAATTGTAAAATGGCCTTATCTATTGGCGATTTCGTTCCAATTCACATTCCAAGTAATATTCGGCATGCTAATTACATTGCCGGTTGCCAAATTGCATTATCTCTTATAGTTTCCGAGATATGGACTATCGATAATTTACACCTTAGGCTCTGCTTCTAACTTGGGCCCAAATTGTAAAATGGTCTTATCTATTGGCGATTTCGTTCCAATTCACACTCCAAGTAATATTCGGCATGCTAATTACATTGCCGGTTGCGAAATTGCATTATCTCTTATAGTTTCCGAGATATGGACTATCGATAATTTACACCTTAGGCTCTGCTTCTAACTTGGGCCCAAATTGTAAAATGGTCTTATCTATTGGCGATTTCGTTCCAATTCACATTCCAAGTAATATTCGGCATGCTAATTACATTGCCGGTTGCCAAATTGCATTATCTCTTATAGTTTCCGAGATATGGACTATCGATAATTTACACCTTAGGCTCTGCTTCTAACTTGGGCCCAAATTGTAAAATGGTCTTATCTATTGGCGATTTCGTTCCAATTCACATTCCAAGTAATATTCGGCATGCTAATTACATTGCCGGTTGCCAAATTGCATTATCTCTTATAGTTTCCGAGATATGGACTATCGATAATTTACACCTTAGGCTCTGCTTCTAACTTGGGCCCAAATTGTAAAATGGTCTTATCTATTGGCGATTTCGTTCCAATTCACACTCCAAGTAATATTCGGCATGCTAATTACATTGCCGGTTGCGAAATTGCATTATCTCTTATAGTTTCCGAGATATGGACTATCGATAATTTACACCTTAGGCTCTGCTTCTAACTTGGGCCCAAATTGTAAAATGGTCTTATATATTGGCGATTTCGTTCCAATTCACATTCCAAGTAATATTCGGCATGCTAATTACATTGCCGGTTGCCAAATTGCATTATCTCTTATAGTTTCCGAGATATGGACTATCGATAATTTACACCTTAGGCTCTGCTTCTAACTTGGGCCCAAATTGTAAAATGGTCTTACCTATTGGCGATTTCGTTCCAATTCACATTCCAAGTAATATTCGGCATGCTAATTACATTGCCGGTTGCCAAATTGCATTATCTCTTATAGTTTCCGAGATATGGACTATCGATAATTTACACCTTAGGCTCTGCTTCTAACTTGGGCCCAAATTGTAAAATGGTCTTATCTATTGGCGATTTAATTGCAATTCACATTCCAAGTAATATTCGGCATGCTAATTACATTGCCGGTTGCCAAATTGCATTATCTCTTATAGTTTCCGAGATATGGACTATCGATAATTTACACCTTAGGCTCTGCTTCTAACTTGGGCCCAAATTGTAAAATGGTCTTATCTATTGGCGATTTCGTTCCAATTCACATTCCAAGTAATATTCGGCATGCTAATTACATTGCCGGTTGCCAAATTGCATTATCTCTTATAGTTTCCGAGATATGGACTATCGATAATTTACACCTTAGGCTCTGCTTCTAACTTGGGCCCAAATTGTAAAATGGTCTGATCTATTGGCGATTTCGTTCCAATTCACATTCCAAGTAATATTCGGCATGCTAATTACATTGCCGGTTGCCAAATTGCATTATCTCTTATAGTTTCCGAGATATGGACTATCGATAATTTACACCTTAGGCTCTGCTTCTAACTTGGGCCCAAATTGTAAAATGGTCTTATCTATTGGCGATTTCGTTCCAATTCACACTCCAAGTAATATTCGGCATGCTAATTACATTGGCGGTTGCGAAATTGCATTATCTCTTATAGTTTCCGAGATATGGACTATCGATAATTTACACCTTAGGCTCTGCTTCTAACTTGGGCCCAAATTGTAAAATGGTCTTATATATTGGCGATTTCGTTCCAATTCACATTCCAAGTAATATTCGGCATGCTAATTACATTGCCGGTTGCCAAATTGCATTATCTCTTATAGTTTCCGAGATATGGACTATCGATAATTTACACCTTAGGCTCTGCTTCTAACTTGGGCCCAAATTGTAAAATGGTCTTATCTATTGGCGATTTCGTCCCAATTCACATTCCAAGTGATATTCGGCATGCTAATTACATTGCCGGTTGCGAAATTGCATTATCTCTTATAGTTTCCGAGATATGGACTATCAATAATTTACACCTTAGGCTCTGCTTCTAACTTGGGCCCAAATTGTAAAATGGTCTTATCTATTGGCGATTTCGTTCCAATTCACATTCCAAGTAATATTCGGCATGCTAATTACATTGCCGGTTGCCAAATTGCATTATCTCTTATAGTTTCCGAGATATGGACTATCGATAATTTACACCTTAGGCTCTGCTTCTAACTTGGGCCCAAATTGTTAAATGGTCTTATCTATTGGCGATTTCGTTCCAATTCACATTCCAAGTAATATTCGGCATGCTAATTACATTGCCGGTTGCCAAATTGCATCATCTCTTATAGTTTCCGAGATATGGACTATCGATAATTTACACCTTAAGCTCTGCTTCTAACTTGGGCCCAAATTGTAAAATGGTCTTATCTATTGGCGATTTCGTCCCAATTCACATTCCAAGTGATATTCGGCATGCTAATTACATTGCCGGTTGCGAAATTGCATTATCTCTTATAGTTTCCGAGATATGGACTATCAATAATTTACACCTTAGGCTCTGCTTCTAACTTGGGCCCAAATTGTAAAATGGTCTTATCTATTGGCGATTTCGTTCCAATTCACATTCCAAGTAATATTCGGCATGCTAATTACATTGCCGGTTGCCAAATTGCATTATCTCTTATAGTTTCCGAGATATGGACTATCGATAATTTACACCTTAGGCTCTGCTTCTAACTTGGGCCCAAATTGTAAAATGGTCTTATCTATTGGCGATTTCGTTCCAATTCACACTCCAAGTAATATTCGGCATGCTAATTACATTGCCGGTTGCGAAATTGCATTATCTCTTATAGTTTCCGAGATATGGACTATCGATAATTTACACCTTAGGCTCTGCTTCTAACTTGGGCCCAAATTGTAAAATGGTCTTATATATTGGCGATTTCGTTCCAATTCACATTCCAAGTAATATTCGGCATGCTAATTACATTGCCGGTTGCCAAATTGCATTATATCTTATAGTTTCCGAGATATGGACTATCGATAATTTACACCTTAGGCTCTGCTTCTAATTTGGGCCCAAATTGTAAAATGGTCTTATCTATTGGCGATTTCGTCCCAATTCACATTCCAAGTGATATTCGGCATGCTAATTACATTGCCGGTTGCGAAATTGCATTATCTCTTATAGTTTCCGAGATATGGACTATCAATAATTTACACCTTAGGCTCTGCTTCTAACTTGGGCCC
This sequence comes from Rhynchophorus ferrugineus, assembly GCF_030347505.1. Lineage (NCBI taxonomy): Eukaryota > Metazoa > Arthropoda > Insecta > Coleoptera > Curculionidae > Rhynchophorus > Rhynchophorus ferrugineus. The sequence continues at coordinate 178,780 of NW_027472832.1, forward strand.
AAATTGTAAAATGGTCTTATCTATTGGCGATTTCGTTCCAATTCACATTCCAAGTAATATTCGGCATGCTAATTACATTGCCGGTTGCCAAATTGCATTATCTCTTATAGTTTCCGAGATATGGACTATCGATAATTTATACCTTAGGCTCTGCTTCTAACTTGGGCCCAAATTGTAAAATGGTCTTATCTATTGGCGATTTAATTGCAATTCACATTCCAAGTAATATTCGGCATGCTAATTACATTGCCGGTTGCCAAATTGCATTATCTCTTATAGTTTCCGAGATATGGACTATCGATAATTTACACCTTAGGCTCTGCTTCTAACTTGGGCCCAAATTGTAAAATGGTCTTATCTATTGGCGATTTCGTTCCAATTCACATTCCAAGTAATATTCGGCATGCTAATTACATTGCCGGTTGCCAAATTGCATTATCTCTTATAGTTTCCGAGATATGGACTATCGATAATTTACACCTTAGGCTCTGCTTCTAACTTGGGCCCAAATTGTTAAATGGTCTTATCTATTGGCGATTTCGTTCCAATTCACATTCCAAGTAATATTCGGCATGCTAATTACATTGCCGGTTGCCAAATTGCATCATCTCTTATAGTTTCCGAGATATGGACTATCGATAATTTACACCTTAAGCTCTGCTTCTAACTTGGGCCCAAATTGTAAAATGGTCTTATCTATTGGCGATTTCGTCCCAATTCACATTCCAAGTGATATTCGGCATGCTAATTACATTGCCGGTTGCGAAATTGCATTATCTCTTATAGTTTCCGAGATATGGACTATCAATAATTTACACCTTAGGCTCTGCTTCTAACTTGGGCCCAAATTGTAAAATGGTCTTATCTATTGGCGATTTCGTTCCAATTCACATTCCAAGTAATATTCGGCATGCTAATTACATTGCCGGTTGCCAAATTGCATTATCTCTTATAGTTTCCGAGATATGGACTATCGATAATTTACACCTTAGGCTCTGCTTCTAACTTGGGCCCAAATTGTAAAATGGTCTTATCTATTGGCGATTTCGTTCCAATTCACACTCCAAGTAATATTCGGCATGCTAATTACATTGCCGGTTGCGAAATTGCATTATCTCTTATAGTTTCCGAGATATGGACTATCGATAATTTACACCTTAGGCTCTGCTTCTAACTTGGGCCCAAATTGTAAAATGGTCTTATATATTGGCGATTTCGTTCCAATTCACATTCCAAGTAATATTCGGCATGCTAATTACATTGCCGGTTGCCAAATTGCATTATCTCTTATAGTTTCCGAGATATGGACTATCGATAATTTACACCTTAGGCTCTGCTTCTAATTTGGGCCCAAATTGTAAAATGGTCTTATCTATTGGCGATTTCGTCCCAATTCACATTCCAAGTGATATTCGGCATGCTAATTACATTGCCGGTTGCGAAATTGCATTATCTCTTATAGTTTCCGAGATATGGACTATCAATAATTTACACCTTAGGCTCTGCTTCTAACTTGGGCCCAAATTGTAAAATGGTCTTATCTATTGGCGATTTCGTTCCAATTCACATTCCAAGTAATATTCGGCATGCTAATTACATTGCCGGTTGCCAAATTGCATTATCTCTTATAGTTTCCGAGATATGGACTATCGATAATTTATACCTTAGGCTCTGCTTCTAACTTGGGCCCAAATTGTAAAATGGTCTTATCTATTGGCGATTTAATTGCAATTCACATTCCAAGTAATATTCGGCATGCTAATTACATTGCCGGTTGCCAAATTGCATTATCTCTTATAGTTTCCGAGATATGGACTATCGATAATTTACACCTTAGGCTCTGCTTCTAACTTGGGCCCAAATTGTAAAATGGTCTTATCTATTGGCGATTTCGTCCCAATTCACATTCCAAGTGATATTCGGCATGCTAATTACATTGCCGGTTGCGACATTGCATTATCTCTTATAGTTTCCGAGATATGGACTATCAATAATTTACACCTTAGGCTCTGCTTCTAACTTGGGCCCGAATTGTAAAATGGTCTTATCTATTGGCGATTTCGTTCCAATTCACATTCCAAGTAATATTCGGCATGCTAATTACATTGCCGGTTGCCAAATTGCATTATCTCTTATAGTTTCCGAGATATGGACTATCGATAATTTACACCTTAGGCTCTGCTTCTAACTTGGGCCCAAATTGTAAAATGGTCTTATCTATTGGCGATTTCGTTCCAATTCACATTCCAAGTAATATTCGGCATGCTAATTACATTGCCGGTTGCCAAATTGCATTATCTCTTATAGTTTCCGAGATATGGACTATCGATAATTTACACCTTAGGCTCTGCTTCTAACTTGGGCCCAAATTGTAAAATGGTCTTATCTATTGGCGATTTAGTTGCAATTCACATTCCAAGTAATATTCGGCATGCTAATTACATTGCCGGTTGCCAAATTGCATTATCTCTTATAGTTTCCGAGATATGGACTATCGATAATTTACACCTTAGGCTCTGCTTCTAACTTGGGCCCAAATTGTAAAATGGTCTTATCTATTGGCGATTTCGTCCCAATTCACATTCCAAGTGATATTCGGCATGCTAATTACATTGCCGGTTGCGAAATTGCATTATCTCTTATAGTTTCCGAGATATGGACTATCAATAATTTACACCTTAGGCTCTGCTTCTAACTTGGGCCCAAATTGTAAAATGGTCTTATCTATTGGCGATTTCGTTCCAATTCACATTCCAAGTAATATTCGGCATGCTAATTACATTGCCGGTTGCCAAATTGCATTATCTCTTATAGTTTCCGAGATATGGACTATCGATAATTTACACCTTAGGCTCTGCTTCTAACTTGGGCCCAAATTGTTAAATGGTCTTATCTATTGGCGATTTCGTTCCAATTCACATTCCAAGTAATATTCGGCATGCTAATTACATTGCCGGTTGCCAAATTGCATCATCTCTTATAGTTTCCGAGATATGGACTATCGATAATTTACACCTTAAGCTCTGCTTCTAACTTGGGCCCAAATTGTAAAATGGTCTTATCTATTGGCGATTTCGTCCCAATTCACATTCCAAGTGATATTCGGCATGCTAATTACATTGCCGGTTGCGAAATTGCATTATCTCTTATAGTTTCCGAGATATGGACTATCAATAATTTACACCTTAGGCTCTGCTTCTAACTTGGGCCCAAATTGTAAAATGGTCTTATCTATTGGCGATTTCGTTCCAATTCACATTCCAAGTAATATTCGGCATGCTAATTACATTGCCGGTTGCCAAATTGCATTATCTCTTATAGTTTCCGAGATATGGACTATCGATAATTTACACCTTAGGCTCTGCTTCTAACTTGGGCCCAAATTGTAAAATGGTCTTATCTATTGGCGATTTCGTTCCAATTCACACTCCAAGTAATATTCGGCATGCTAATTACATTGCCGGTTGCGAAATTGCATTATCTCTTATAGTTTCCGAGATATGGACTATCGATAATTTACACCTTAGGCTCTGCTTCTAACTTGGGCCCAAATTGTAAAATGGTCTTATATATTGGCGATTTCGTTCCAATTCACATTCCAAGTAATATTCGGCATGCTAATTACATTGCCGGTTGCCAAATTGCATTATCTCTTATAGTTTCCGAGATATGGACTATCGATAATTTACACCTTAGGCTCTGCTTCTAATTTGGGCCCAAATTGTAAAATGGTCTTATCTATTGGCGATTTCGTCCCAATTCACATTCCAAGTGATATTCGGCATGCTAATTACATTGCCGGTTGCGAAATTGCATTATCTCTTATAGTTTCCGAGATATGGACTATCAATAATTTACACCTTAGGCTCTGCTTCTAACTTGGGCCCAAATTGTAAAATGGTCTTATCTATTGGCGATTTCGTTCCAATTCACATTCCAAGTAATATTCGGCATGCTAATTACATTGCCGGTTGCCAAATTGCATTATCTCTTATAGTTTCCGAGATATGGACTATCGATAATTTATACCTTAGGCTCTGCTTCTAACTTGGGCCCAAATTGTAAAATGGTCTTATCTATTGGCGATTTAATTGCAATTCACATTCCAAGTAATATTCGGCATGCTAATTACATTGCCGGTTGCCAAATTGCATTATCTCTTATAGTTTCCGAGATATGGACTATCGATAATTTACACCTTAGGCTCTGCTTCTAACTTGGGCCCAAATTGTAAAATGGTCTTATCTATTGGCGATTTCGTCCCAATTCACATTCCAAGTGATATTCGGCATGCTAATTACATTGCCGGTTGCGACATTGCATTATCTCTTATAGTTTCCGAGATATGGACTATCAATAATTTACACCTTAGGCTCTGCTTCTAACTTGGGCCCGAATTGTAAAATGGTCTTATCTATTGGCGATTTCGTTCCAATTCACATTCCAAGTAATATTCGGCATGCTAATTACATTGCCGGTTGCCAAATTGCATTATCTCTTATAGTTTCCGAGATATGGACTATCGATAATTTACACCTTAGGCTCTGCTTCTAACTTGGGCCCAAATTGTAAAATGGTCTTATCTATTGGCGATTTCGTTCCAATTCACATTCCAAGTAATATTCGGCATGCTAATTACATTGCCGGTTGCCAAATTGCATTATCTCTTATAGTTTCCGAGATATGGACTATCGATAATTTACACCTTAGGCTCTGCTTCTAACTTGGGCCCAAATTGTAAAATGGTCTTATCTATTGGCGATTTAGTTGCAATTCACATTCCAAGTAATATTCGGCATGCTAATTACATTGCCGGTTGCCAAATTGCATTATCTCTTATAGTTTCCGAGATATGGACTATCGATAATTTACACCTTAGGCTCTGCTTCTAACTTGGGCCCAAATTGTAAAATGGTCTTATCTATTGGCGATTTCGTCCCAATTCACATTCCAAGTGATATTCGGCATGCTAATTACATTGCCGGTTGCGAAATTGCATTATCTCTTATAGTTTCCGAGATATGGACTATCAATAATTTACACCTTAGGCTCTGCTTCTAACTTGGGCCCAAATTGTAAAATGGTCTTATCTATTGGCGATTTCGTTCCAATTCACATTCCAAGTAATATTCGGCATGCTAATTACATTGCCGGTTGCCAAATTGCATTATCTCTTATAGTTTCCGAGATATGGACTATCGATAATTTACACCTTAGGCTCTGCTTCTAACATGGGCCCAAATTGTTAAATGGTCTTATCTATTGGCGATTTCGTTCCAATTCACATTCCAAGTAATATTCGGCATGCTAATTACATTGCCGGTTGCCAAATTGCATCATCTCTTATAGTTTCCGAGATATGGACTATCGATAATTTACACCTTAAGCTCTGCTTCTAACTTGGGCCCAAATTGTAAAATGGTCTTATCTATTGGCGATTTCGTCCCAATTCACATTCCAAGTGATATTCGGCATGCTAATTACATTGCCGGTTGCGAAATTGCATTATCTCTTATAGTTTCCGAGATATGGACTATCAATAATTTACACCTTAGGCTCTGCTTCTAACTTGGGCCCAAATTGTAAAATGGTCTTATCTATTGGCGATTTCGTTCCAATTCACATTCCAAGTAATATTCGGCATGCTAATTACATTGCCGGTTGCCAAATTGCATTATCTCTTATAGTTTCCGAGATATGGACTATCGATAATTTACACCTTAGGCTCTGCTTCTAACTTGGGCCCAAATTGTAAAATGGTCTTATCTATTGGCGATTTCGTTCCAATTCACACTCCAAGTAATATTCGGCATGCTAATTACATTGCCGGTTGCGAAATTGCATTATCTCTTATAGTTTCCGAGATATGGACTATCGATAATTTACACCTTAGGCTCTGCTTCTAACTTGGGCCCAAATTGTAAAATGGTCTTATCTATTGGCGATTTCGTTCCAATTCACATTCCAAGTAATATTCGGCATGCTAATTACATTGCCGGTTGCCAAATTGCATTATCTCTTATAGTTTCCGAGATATGGACTATCGATAATTTACACCTTAGGCTCTGCTTCTAACTTGGGCCCAAATTGTAAAATGGTCTGATCTATTGGCGATTTCGTTCCAATTCACATTCCAAGTAATATTCGGCATGCTAATTACATTGCCGGTTGCCAAATTGCATTATCTCTTATAGTTTCCGAGATATGGACTATCGATAATTTACACCTTAGGCTCTGCTTCTAACTTGGGCCCAAATTGTAAAATGGTCTTATCTATTGGCGATTTCGTTCCAATTCACACTCCAAGTAATATTCGGCATGCTAATTACATTGGCGGTTGCGAAATTGCATTATCTCTTATAGTTTCCGAGATATGGACTATCGATAATTTACACCTTAGGCTCTGCTTCTAACTTTGGCCCAAATTGTAAAATGGTCTTATCTATTGGCGATTTCGTTCCAATTCACATTCCAAGTAATATTCGGCATGCTAATTACATTGCCGGTTGCCAAATTGCATTATCTCTTATAGTTTCCGAGATATGGACTATCGATAATTTACACCTTAGGCTCTGCTTCTAACTTGGGCCCAAATTGTTAAATGGTCTTATCTATTGGCGATTTCGTTCCAATTCACATTCCAAGTAATATTCGGCATGCTAATTACATTGCCGGTTGCCAAATTGCATCATCTCTTATAGTTTCCGAGATATGGACTATCGATAATTTACACCTTAAGCTCTGCTTCTAACTTGGGCCCAAATTGTAAAATGGTCTTATCTATTGGCGATTTCGTCCCAATTCACATTCCAAGTGATATTCGGCATGCTAATTACATTGCCGGTTGCGAAATTGCATTATCTCTTATAGTTTCCGAGATATGGACTATCAATAATTTACACCTTAGGCTCTGCTTCTAACTTGGGCCCAAATTGTAAAATGGTCTTATCTATTGGCGATTTCGTTCCAATTCACATTCCAAGTAATATTCGGCATGCTAATTACATTGCCGGTTGCCAAATTGCATTATCTCTTATAGTTTCCGAGATATGGACTATCGATAATTTACACCTTAGGCTCTGCTTCTAACTTGGGCCCAAATTGTAAAATGGTCTTATCTATTGGCGATTTCGTTCCAATTCACACTCCAAGTAATATTCGGCATGCTAATTACATTGCCGGTTGCGAAATTGCATTATCTCTTATAGTTTCCGAGATATGGACTATCGATAATTTACACCTTAGGCTCTGCTTCTAACTTGGGCCCAAATTGTAAAATGGTCTTATATATTGGCGATTTCGTTCCAATTCACATTCCAAGTAATATTCGGCATGCTAATTACATTGCCGGTTGCCAAATTGCATTATCTCTTATAGTTTCCGAGATATGGACTATCGATAATTTACACCTTAGGCTCTGCTTCTAATTTGGGCCCAAATTGTAAAATGGTCTTATCTATTGGCGATTTCGTCCCAATTCACATTCCAAGTGATATTCGGCATGCTAATTACATTGCCGGTTGCGAAATTGCATTATCTCTTATAGTTTCCGAGATATGGACTATCAATAATTTACACCTTAGGCTCTGCTTCTAACTTGGGCCCAAATTGTAAAATGGTCTTATCTATTGGCGATTTCGTTCCAATTCACATTCCAAGTAATATTCGGCATGCTAATTACATTGCCGGTTGCCAAATTGCATTATCTCTTATAGTTTCCGAGATATGGACTATCGATAATTTACACCTTAGGCTCTGCTTCTAACTTGGGCCCAAATTGTAAAATGGTCCTATCTATTGGCGATTTCGTTCCAATTCACATTCCAAGTAATATTCGGCATGCTAATTACATTGCCGGTTGCCAAATTGAATTATCTCTTATAGTTTCCGAGATATGGACTATCAATAATTTACACCTTAGGCTCTGCTTCTAACTTGGGCCCAAATTGTAAAATGGTCTTACCTATTGGCGATTTCGTTCCAATTCACATTCCAAGTAATATTCGGCATGCTAATTACATTGCCGGTTGCCAAATTGCATTATCTCTTATAGTTTCCGAGATATGGACTATCGATAATTTACACCTTAGGCTCTGCTTCTAACTTGGGCACAAATTGTAAAATGGTCTTATCTATTGGCGATTTCGTTCCAATTCACATTCCAAGTAATATTCGGCATGCTAATTACATTGCCGGTTGCCAAATTGCATTATCTCTTATAGTTTCCGAGACATGGACTATCGATAATTTATACCTTAGGCTCTGCTTCTAACTTGGGCCCAAATTGTAAAATGATCTTATCAATTGGCGATTTCGTTCCAATTCACATTCCAAGTAATATTCGGCATGCTAATTACATTGCCGGTTGCCAAATTGCATTATCTCTTATAGTTTCCGAGATATGGACTATCGATAATTTACACCTTAGGCTCTGCTTCTAACTTGGGCCCAAATTGTAAAATGGTCTTATCAATTGGCGATTTCGTTCCAATTCACATTCCAAGTAATATTCGGCATGCTAATTACATTGCCGGTTGCCAAATTGCATTATCTCTTATAGTTTCCGAGATATGGACTATCGATAATTTATACCTTAGGCTCTGCTTCTAACTTGGGCCCAAATTGTAAAATGATCTTATCAATTGGCGATTTCGTTCCAATTCACATTCCAAGTAATATTCGGCATGCTAATTACATTGCCGGTTGCCAAATTGCATTATCTCTTATAGTTTCCGAGATATGGACTATCGATAATTTACACCTTAGGCTCTGCTTCTAACTTGGGCCCAAATTGTAAAATGGTCTTATCTATTGGCGATTTCGTTCCAATTCACATTCCAAGTAATATTCGGCATGCTAATTACATTGCCGGTTGCCAAATTGCATTATCTCTTATAGTTTCCGAGATATGGACTATCGATAATTTACACCTTAGGCTCTGCTTCTAACTTGGGCCCAAATTGTAAAATGGTCTTATCTATTGGCGATTTCGTTCCAATTCACATTCCAAGTAATATTCGGCATGCTAATTACATTGCCGGTTGCCAAATTGCATTATCTCTTATAGTTTCCGAGATATGGACTATCGATAATTTACACCTTAGGCTCTGCTTCTAACTTGGGCCCAAATTGTAAAATGGTCTTATCTATTGGCGATTTCGTTCCAATTCACACTCCAAGTAATATTCGGCATGCTAATTACATTGGCGGTTGCGAAATTGCATTATCTCTTATAGTTTCCGAGATATGGACTATCGATAATTTACACCTTAGGCTCTGCTTCTAACTTGGGCCCAAATTGTAAAATGGTCTTATCTATTTTCGATTTCGTTCCAATTCACATTCCAAGTAATATTCGGCATGCTAATTACATTGCCGGTTGCCAAATTGCATTATCTCTTATAGTTTCCGAGATATGGACTATCGATAATTTACACCTTAGGCTCTGCTTCTAACTTGGGCCCAAATTGTTAAATGGTCTTATCTATTGGCGATTTCGTTCCAATTCACATTCCAAGTAATATTCGGCATGCTAATTACATTGCCGGTTGCCAAATTGCATCATCTCTTATAGTTTCCGAGATATGGACTATCGATAATTTACACCTTAGGCTCTGCTTCTAACTTGGGCCCAAATTGTAAAATGGTCTTATCTATTGGCGATTTCGTCCCAATTCACATTCCAAGTGATATTCGGCATGCTAATTACATTGCCGGTTGCGAAATTGCATTATCTCTTATAGTTTCCGAGATATGGACTATCAATAATTTACACCTTAGGCTCTGCTTCTAACTTGGGCCCAAATTGTAAAATGGTCTTATCTATTGGCGATTTAATTGCAATTCACATTCCAAGTAATATTCGGCATGCTAATTACATTGCCGGTTGCCAAATTGCATTATCTCTTATAGTTTCCGAGATATGGACTATCGATAATTTACACCTTAGGCTCTGCTTCTAACTTGGGCCCAAATTGTAAAATGGTCTTATCTATTGGCGATTTCGTCCCAATTCACATTCCAAGTAATATTCGGCATGCTAATTACATTGCCGGTTGCCAAATTGCATTATCTCTTATAGTTTCCGAGATATGGACTATCGATAATTTACACCTTAGGCTCTGCTTCTAACTTGGGCCCAAATTGTAAAATGGTCTTATCTATTGGCGATTTCGTTCCAATTCACATTCCAAGTAATATTCGGCATGCTAATTACATTGCCGGTTGCCAAATTGCATTATCTCTTATAGTTTCCGAGATATGGACTATCGATAATTTACACCTTAGGCTCTGCTTCTAACTGGGGCCCAAATTGTAAAATGGTCTTATCTATTGGCGATTTCGTTCCAATTCACACTCCAAGCAATATTCGGCATGCTAATTACATTGCCGGTTGCGAAATTGCATTATCTCTTATAGTTTCCGAGATATGGACTATCGATAATTTACACCTTAGGCTCTGCTTCTAACTTGGGCCCAAATTGTAAAATGGTCTTATCTATTGGCGATTTCGTTCCAATTCACATTCCAAGTAATATTCGGCATGCTAATTACATTGCCGGTTGCCAAATTGCATTATCTCTTAAAGTTTCCGAGATATGGACTATCGATAATTTACACCTTAGGCTCTGCTTCTAACTTGGGCCCAAATTGTTAAATGGTCTTATCTATTGGCGATTTCGTTCCAATTCACATTCCAAGTAATATTCGGCATGCTAATTACATTGCCGGTTGCCAAATTGCATCATCTCTTATAGTTTCCGAGATATGGACTATCGATAATTTACACCTTAGGCTCTGCTTCTAACTTGTTCCCAAATTGTAAAATGGTCTTATCTATTGGCGATTTCGTCCCAATTCACATTCCAAGTGATATTCGGCATGCTAATTACATTGCCGGTTGCGAAATTGCATTATCTCTTATAGTTTCCGAGATATGGACTATCAATAATTTACACCTTAGGCTCTGCTTCTAACTTGGGCCCAAATTGTAAAATGGTCTTATCTATTGGCGATTTCGTTCCAATTCACATTCCAAGTAATACTCGGCATGCTAATTACATTGCCGGTTGCCAAATTGCATTATCTCTTATAGTTTCCGAGATATGGACTATCGATAATTTACACCTTAGGCTCGGCTTCTAACTTGGGCCCAAATTGTAAAATGGTCTTATCTATTGGCGATTTCGTTCCAATTCACATTCCAAGTAATATTCGGCATGCTAATTACATTGCCGGTTGCCAAATTGCATTATCTCTTATAGTTTCCGAGATATGGACTATCGATAATTTACACCTTAGGCTCTGCTTCTAACTTGGGCCCAAATTGTAAAATGGTCTTATCTATTGGCGATTTCGTTCCAATTCACATTCCAAGTAATATTCGGCATGCTAATTACATTGCCGGTTGCCAAATTGCATCATCTCTTATAGTTTCCGAGATATGGACTATCGATAATTTACACCTTAGGCTCTGCTTCTAACTTGGGCCCAAATTGTAAAATGGTCTTATCTATTGGCGATTTCGTCCCAATTCACATTCCAAGTGATATTCGGCATGCTAATTACATTGCCGGTTGCGAAATTGCATTATCTCTTATAGTTTCCGAGATATGGACTATCAATAATTTACACCTTAGGCTCTGCTTCTAACTTGGGCCCAAATTGTAAAATGGTCTTATCTATTGGCGATTTCGTTCCAATTCACATTCCAAGTAATACTCGGCATGCTAATTACATTGCCGGTTGCCAAATTGCATTATCTCTTATAGTTTCCGAGATATGGACTATCGATAATTTACACCTTAGGCTCTGCTTCTAACTTGGGCCCAAATTGTAAAATGGTCTTATCTATTGGCGATTTCGTTCCAATTCACATTCCAAGTAATATTCGGCATGCTAATTACATTGCCGGTTGCCAAATTGCATTATCTCTTATAGTTTCCGAGATATGGACTATCGATAATTTACACCTTAGGCTCTGCTTCTAACTTGGGCCCAAATTGTAAAATGGTCTTATCTATTGGCGATTTCGTTCCAATTCACATTCCAAGTAATATTCGGCATGCTAATTAAATTGCCGGTTGCCAAATTGCATTATCTCTTATAGTTTCCGAGATATGGACTATCGATAATTTACACCTTAGGCTCTGCTTCTAACTAGGGCCCAAATTGTAAAATGGTCTTATCTATTGGCGATTTAGTTGCAATTCACATTCCAAGTAATATTCGGCATGCTAATTACATTGCCGGTTGCCAAATTGCATTATCTCTTATAGTTTCCGAGATATGGACTATCGATAATTTACACCTTAGGCTCTGCTTCTAACTTGGGCCCAAATTGTAAAATGGTCTTATCTATTGGCGATTTCGTTCCAATTCACATTCCAAGTAATATTCGGCATGCTAATTACATTGCCGGTTGCCAAATTGCATTATCTCTTATAGTTTCCGAGATATGGACTATCGATAATTTACACCTTAGGCTCTGCTTCTAACTTGGGCCCAAATTGTAAAATGGTCTTATCTATTGGCGATTTCGTCCCAATTCACATTCCAAGTGATATTCGGCATGCTAATTACATTGCCGGTTGCGAAATTGCATTATCTCTTATAGTTTCCGAGATATGGACTATCAATAATTTACACCTTAGGCTCTGCTTCTAACTTGGGCCCAAATTGTAAAATGATCTTATCAATTGGCGATTTCGTTCCAATTCACATTCCAAGTAATATTCGGCATACTAATTACATTGCCGGTTGCCAAATTGCATTATCTCTTATAGTTACCGAGATATGGACTATCGATAATTTACACCTTAGGCTCTGCTTCTAACTTGGGCCCAAATTGTAAAATGGTCTTATCTATTGGCGATTTCGTTCCAATTCACATTCCAAGTAATATTCGGCATGCTAATTACATTGCCGGTTGCCAAATTGCATTATCTCTTATAGTTTCCGAGATATGGACTATCGATAATTTACACCTTAGGCTCTGCTTCTAACTTGGGCCCAAATTGTAAAATGATCTTATCAATTGGCGATTTCGTTCCAATTCACATTCCAAGTAATATTCGGCATACTAATTACATTGCCGGTTGCCAAATTGCATTATCTCTTATAGTTACCGAGATATGGACTATCGATAATTTACACCTTAGGCTCTGCTTCTAACTTGGGCCCAAATTGTAAAATGGTCTTATCTATTGGCGATTTAATTGCAATTCACATTCCAAGTAATACTCGGCATGCTAATTACATTGCCGGTTGCCAAATTGCATTATCTCTTATAGTTTCCGAGATATGGACTATCGATAATTTACACCTTAGGCTCTGCTTCTAACTTGGGCCCAAATTGTAAAATGGTCTTATCTATTGGCGATTTCGTTCCAATTCACATTCCAAGTAATATTCGGCATGCTAATTACATTGCCGGTTGCCAAATTGCATTATCTCTTATAGTTTCCGAGATATGAACTATCGATAATTTACATCTTAGGCTCTGCTTCAAACTTGGGCCCAAATTGTAAAATGGTCTTATCTATTGGCGATTTCGTTCCAATTCACATTCCAAGTAATATTCGGCATGCTAATTACATTGCCGGTTGCCAAATTGCATTATCTCTTATAGTTTCCGAGATATGGACTATCGATAATTTACACCTTAGGCTCTGCTTCTAACTTGGGCCCAAATTGTAAAATGGTCTTATCTATTGGCGATTTCGTTCCAATTCACACTCCAAGTAATATTCGGCATGCTAATTACATTGGCGGTTGCGAAATTGCATTATCTCTTATAGTTTCCGAGATATGGACTATCGATAATTTACACCTTAGGCTCTGCTTCTAACTTGGGCCCAAATTGTAAAATGGTCTTATCTATTGGCGATTTCGTTCCAATTCACATTCCAAGTAATACTCGGCATGCTAATTACATTGCCGGTTGCCAAATTGCATTATCTCTTATAGTTTCCGAGATATGGACTATCGATAATTTACACCTTAGGCTCTGCTTCTAACTTGGGCCCAAATTGTAAAATGGTCTTATCTATTTGCGATTTCGTTCCAATTCACATTCCAAGTAATATTCGGCATGCTAATTACATTGCCGGTTGCCAAATTGCATTATCTCTTATAGTTTCCGAGATATGGACTATCGATAATTTACACCTTAGGCTCTGCTTCTAACTTGGGCCCAAATTGTAAAATGATCTTATCAATTGGCGATTTCGTTCCAATTCACATTCCAAGTAATATTCGGCATACTAATTACATTGCCGGTTGCCAAATTGCATTATCTCTTATAGTTACCGAGATATGGACTATCGATAATTTACACCTTAGGCTCTGCTTCTAACTTGGGCCCAAATTGTAAAATGGTCTTATCTATTGGCGATTTAATTGCAATTCACATTCCAAGTAATATTCGGCATGCTAATTACATTGCCGGTTGCCAAATTGCATTATCTCTTATAGTTTCCGAGATATGGACTATCGATAATTTACACCTTAGGCTCTGCTTCTAACTTGGGCCCAAATTGTAAAATGGTCTTATCTATTGGCGATTTCGTTCCAATTCACATTCCAAGTAATATTCGGCATGCTAATTACATTGCCGGTTGCCAAATTGCATTATCTCTTATAGTTTCCGAGATATGAACTATCGATAATTTACATCTTAGGCTCTGCTTCTAACTTGGGCCCAAATTGTAAAATGGTCTTATCTATTGGCGATTTCGTTCCAATTCACATTCCAAGTAATATTCGGCATGCTAATTACATTGCCGGTTGCCAAATTGCATTATCTCTTATAGTTTCCGAGATATGGACTATCGATAATTTACACCTTAGGCTCTGCTTCTAACTTGGGCCCAAATTGTAAAATGGTCTTATCTATTGGCGATTTCGTTCCAATTCACACTCCAAGTAATATTCGGCATGCTAATTACATTGGCGGTTGCGAAATTGCATTATCTCTTATAGTTTCCGAGATATGGACTATCGATAATTTACACCTTAGGCTCTGCTTCTAACTTGGGCCCAAATTGTAAAATGGTCTTATCTATTGGCGATTTCGTTCCAATTCACATTCCAAGTAATATTCGGCATGCTAATTACATTGCCGGTTGCCAAATTGCATTATCTCTTATAGTTTCCGAGATATGGACTATCGATAATTTACACCTTAGGCTCTGCTTCTAACTTGGGCCCAAATTGTTAAATGGTCTTATCTATTGGCGATTTCGTTCCAATTCACATTCCAAGTAATATTCGGCATGCTAATTACATTGCCGGTTGCCAAATTGCATCATCTCTTATAGTTTCCGAGATATGGACTATCGATAATTTACACCTTAGGCTCTGCTTCTAACTTGGGCCCAAATTGTAAAATGGTCTTATCTATTGGCGATTTCGTCCCAATTCACATTCCAAGTGATATTCGGCATGCTAATTACATTGCCGGTTGCGAAATTGCATTATCTCTTATAGTTTCCGAGATATGGACTATCGATAATTTACACCTTAGGCTCTGCTTCTAACTTGGGCCCAAATTGTAAAATGGTCTTATCTATTGGCGATTTCGTCCCAATTCACATTCCAAGTAATATTCGGCATGCTAATTACATTGCCGGTTGCCAAATTGCATTATCTCTTATAGTTTCCGAGATATGGACTATCGATAATTTACACTTTAGGCTCTGCTTCTAACTGGGGCCCAAATTGTAAAATGGTCTTATCTATTGGCGATTTCGTTCCAATTCACACTCCAAGTAATATTCGGCATGCTAATTACATTGCCGGTTGCGAAATTGCATTATCTCTTATAGTTTCCGAGATATGGACTATCGATAATTTACACCTTAGGCTCTGCTTCTAACTTGGGCCCAAATTGTAAAATGGTCTTATCTATTGGCGATTTCGTTCCAATTCACATTCCAAGTAATATTCGGCATGCTAATTACATTGCCGGTTGCCAAATTGCATTATCTCTTATAGTTTCCGAGATATGGACTATCGATAATTTACACCTTAGGCTCTGCTTCTAACTTGGGCCCAAATTGTTAAATGGTCTTATCTATTGGCGATTTCGTTCCAATTCACATTCCAAGTAATATTCGGCATGCTAATTACATTGCCGGTTGCCAAATTGCATCATCTCTTATAGTTTCCGAGATATGGACTATCGATAATTTACACCTTAGGCTCTGCTTCTAACTTGGGCCCAAATTGTAAAATGGTCTTATCTATTGGCGATTTCGTCCCAATTCACATTCCAAGTGATATTCGGCATGCTAATTACATTGCCGGTTGCAAAATTGCATTATCTCTTATAGTTTCCGAGATATGGACTATCAATAATTTACACCTTAGGCTCTGCTTCTAACTTGGGCCCAAATTGTAAAATGGTCTTATCTATTGGCGATTTCGTTCCAATTCACATTCCAAGTAATACTCGGCATGCTAATTACATTGCCGGTTGCCAAATTGCATTATCTCTTATAGTTTCCGAGATATGGACTATCGATAATTTACACCTAAGGCTCGGCTTCTAACTTGGGCCCAAATTGTAAAATGGTCTTATCTATTGGCGATTTCGTTCCAATTCACATTCCAAGTAATATTCGGCATGCTAATTACATTGCCGGTTGCCAAATTGCATTATCTCTTATAGTTTCCGAGATATGGACTATCGATAATTTACACCTTAGGCTCTGCTTCTAACTTGGGCCCAAATTGTAAAATGGTCTTATCTATTGGCGATTTCGTTCCAATTCACATTCCAAGTAATATTCGGCATGCTAATTAAATTGCCGGTTGCCAAATTGCATTATCTCTTATAGTTTCCGAGATATGGACTATCGATAATTTACACCTTAGGCTCTGCTTCTAACTTGGGCCCAAATTGTAAAATGGTCTTATCTATTGGCGATTTAGTTGCAATTCACATTCCAAGTAATATTCGGCATGCTAATTACATTGCCGGTTGCCAAATTGCATTATCTCTTATAGTTTCCGAGATATGGACTATCGATAATTTACACCTTAGGCTCTGCTTCTAACTTGGGCCCAAATTGTAAAATGGTCTTATCTATTGGCGATTTCGTTCCAATTCACATTCCAAGTAATATTCGGCATGCTAATTACATTGCCGGTTGCCAAATTGCATTATCTCTTATAGTTTCCGAGATATGGACTATCGATAATTTACACCTTAGGCTCTGCTTCTAACTTGGGCCCAAATTGTAAAATGGTCTTATCTATTGGCGATTTCGTCCCAATTCACATTCCAAGTGATATTCGGCATGCTAATTACATTGCCGGTTGCGAAATTGCATTATCTCTTATAGTTTCCGAGATATGGACTATCAATAATTTACACCTTAGGCTCTGCTTCTAACTTGGGCCCAAATTGTAAAATGGTCTTATCTATTGGCGATTTCGTTCCAATTCACATTCCAAGTAATATTCGGCATGCTAATTACATTGCCGGTTGCCAAATTGCATTATCTCTTATAGTTTCCGAGATATGGACTATCGATAATTTACACCTTAGGCTCTGCTTCTAACTTGGGCCCAAATTGTAAAATGGTCTTATCTATTGGCGATTTCGTTCCAATTCACATTCCAAGTAATATTCGGCATGCTAATTACATTGCCGGTTGCCAAATTGCATTATCTCTTATAGTTTCCGAGATATGGACTATCGATAATTTACACCTTAGGCTCTGCTTCTAACTTGGGCCCAAATTGTAAAATGGCCTTATCTATTGGCGATTTCGTTCCAATTCACATTCCAAGTAATATTCGGCATGCTAATTACATTGCCGGTTGCCAAATTGCATTATCTCTTATAGTTTCCGAGATATGGACTATCAATAATTTACACCTTAGGCTCTGCTTCTAACTTGGGCCCAAATTGTAAAATGGTCTTATCTATTGACGATTTCGTTCCAATTCACATTCCAAGTAATATTCGGCATGCTAATTACATTGCCGGTTGCCAAATTGCATTATCTCTTATAGTTTCCGAGATATGGACTATCGATAATTTACACCTTAGGCTCTGCTTCTAACTTGGGCCCAAATTGTAAAATGGCCTTATCTATTGGCGATTTCGTCCCAATTCACATTCCAAGTAATATTCGGCATGCTAATTACATTGCCGGTTGCGAAATTGCAATATCTCTTATAGTTTCAGAGATATGGACTATCGATAATTTACACCTTAGGCTCTGCTTCTAACTTGGGACCAAATTGTAAAATGGTCTTATCTATTGGCGATTTCGTTCCAATTCACATTCCAAGTAATATTCGGCATGCTAATTACATTGCCGGTTGCCAAATTGCATTATCTCTTATAGTTTCCGAGATATGGACTATCGATAATTTACTCCTTAGGCTCTGCTTCTAACTTGGGCCCAAATTGTAAAATGGTCTTATCTATTGGCGATTTCGTTCCAATTCACATTCCAAGTAATATTCGGCATGCTAATTACATTGCCGGTTGCCAAATTGCATTATCTCTTATAGCTTCCGAGATATGGACTATCGATAATTTACACCTTAGGCTCTGCTTCTAACTTGGGCCCAAATTGTAAAATGGTCTTATCTATTGGCGATTTCGTTCCAATTCACACTCCAAGTAATATTCGGCATGCTAATTACATTGGCGGTTGCGAAATTGCATTATATCTTATAGTTTCCGAGATATGGACTATCGATAATTTACACCTTAGGCTCTGCTTCTAACTTGGGCCCAAATTGTAAAATGGTCTTATCTATTGGCGATTTCGTTCCAATTCACATTCCAAGTAATATTCGGCATGCTAATTACATTGCCGGTTGCCAAATTGCATTATCTCTTATAGTTTCCGAGATATGGACTATCGATAATTTACACCTTAGGCTCTGCTTCTAACTTGGGCCCAAATTGTTAAATGGTCTTATCTATTGGCGATTTCGTTCCAATTCACATTCCAAGTAATATTCGGCATGCTAATTACATTGCCGGTTGCCAAATTGCATCATCTCTTATAGTTTCCGAGATATGGACTATCGATAATTTACACCTTAGGCTCTGCTTCTAACTTGGGCCCAAATTGTAAAATGGTCTTATCTATTGGCGATTTCGTCCCAATTCACATTCCAAGTGATATTCGGCATGCTAATTACATTGCCGGTTGCGAAATTGCATTATCTCTTATAGTTTCCGAGATATGGACTATCAATAATTTACACCTTAGGCTCTGCTTCTAACTTGGGCCCAAATTGTAAAATGGTCTTATCTATTGGCGATTTCGTTCCAATTCACATTCCAAGTAATATTCGGCATGCTAATTACATTGCCGGTTGCCAAATTGCATTATCTCTTATAGTTTCCGAGATATGGACTATCGATAATTTACACCTTAGGCTCTGCTTCTAACTTGGGCCCAAATTGTAAAATGGTCTTATCTATTGGCGATTTCGTTCCAATTCACATTCCAAGTAATATTCGGCATGCTAATTACATTGCCGGTTGCCAAATTGCATTATCTCTTATAGTTTCCGAGATATGGACTATCGATAATTTACACCTTAGGCTCTGCTTCTAACTTGGGCCCAAATTGTAAAATGGCCTTATCTATTGGCGATTTCGTTCCAATTCACACTCCAAGTAATATTCGGCATGCTAATTACATTGCCGGTTGCCAAATTGCATTATCTCTTATAGTTTCCGAGATATGGACTATCAATAATTTACACCTTAGGCTCTGCTTCTAACTTGGGCCCAAATTGTAAAATGGTCTTATCTATTGACGATTTCGTTCCAATTCACATTCCAAGTAATATTCGGCATGCTAATTACATTGCCGGTTGCCAAATTGCATTATCTCTTATAGTTTCCGAGATATGGACTATCGATAATTTACACCTTAGGCTCTGCTTCTAACTTGGGCCCAAATTGTAAAATGGTCTTATCTATTGGCGATTTCGTTCCAATTCACATTCCAAGTAATATTCGGCATGCTAATTACATTGCCGGTTGCCAAATTGCATTATCTCTTATAGTTTCCGAGATATGGACTATCGATAATTTACACCTTAGGCTCTGCTTCTAACTTGGGCCCAAATTGTAAAATGGTCTTATCTATTGGCGATTTCGTTCCAATTCACACTCCAAGTAATATTCGGCATGCTAATTACATTGGCGGTTGCGAAATTGCATTATCTCTTATAGTTTCCGAGATATGGACTATCGATAATTTACACCTTAGGCTCTGCTTCTAACTTGGGCCCAAATTGTAAAATGGTCTTATCTATTGGCGATTTCGTTCCAATTCACATTCCAAGTAATATTCGGCATGCTAATTACATTGCCGGTTGCCAAATTGCATTATCTCTTATAGTTTCCGAGATATGGACTATCGATAATTTACACCTTAGGCTCTGCTTCTAACTTGGGCCCAAATTGTTAAATGGTCTTATCTATTGGCGATTTCGTTCCAATTCACATTCCAAGTAATATTCGGCATGCTAATTACATTGCCGGTTGCCAAATTGCATCATCTCTTATAGTTTCCGAGATATGGACTATCGATAATTTACACCTTATGCTCTGCTTCTAACTTGGGCAAAAATTGTAAAATGGTCTTATCTATTGGCGATTTCGTCCCAATTCACATTCCAAGTGATATTCGGTATGCTAATTACATTGCCGGTTGCGAAATTGCATTATCTCTTATAGTTTCCGAGATATGAACTATCAATAATTTACACCTTAGGCTCTGCTTCTAACTTGGGCCCAAATTGTAAAATGGTCTTATCTATTGGCGA
The DNA here is from genome assembly GCF_030347505.1 of Rhynchophorus ferrugineus. Lineage (NCBI taxonomy): Eukaryota > Metazoa > Arthropoda > Insecta > Coleoptera > Curculionidae > Rhynchophorus > Rhynchophorus ferrugineus. Next base: position 199,597 of record NW_027472832.1, read on the forward strand.
TTTAATTGCAATTCACATTCCAAGTAATATTCGGCATGCTAATTACATTGCCGGTTGCCAAATTGCATTATCTCTTATAGTTTCCGAGATATGGACTATCGATAATTTACACCTTAGGCTCTGCTTCTAACTTGGGCCCAAATTGTAAAATGGTCTTATCTATTGGCGATTTCGTCCCAATTCACATTCCAAGTAATATTCGGCATGCTAATTACATTGCCGGTTGCCAAATTGCATTATCTCTTATAGTTTCCGAGATATGGACTATCGATAATTTACACTTTAGGCTCTGCTTCTAACTGGGGCCCAAATTGTAAAATGGTCTTATCTATTGGCGATTTCGTTCCAATTCACACTCCAAGTAATATTCGGCATGCTAATTACATTGCCGGTTGCGAAATTGCATTATCTCTTATAGTTTCCGAGATATGGACTATCGATAATTTACACCTTAGGCTCTGCTTCTAACTTGGGCCCAAATTGTAAAATGGTCTTATCTATTGGCGATTTCGTTCCAATTCACATTCCAAGTAATATTCGGCATGCTAATTACATTGCCGGTTGCCAAATTGCATTATCTCTTATAGTTTCCGAGATATGGACTATCGATAATTTACACCTTAGGCTCTGCTTCTAACTTGGGCCCAAATTGTTAAATGGTCTTATCTATTGGCGATTTCGTTCCAATTCACATTCCAAGTAATATTCGGCATGCTAATTACATTGCCGGTTGCCAAATTGCATCATCTCTTATATTTTCCGAGATATGGACTATCGATAATTTACACCTTAGGCTCTGCTTCTAACTTGGGCCCAAATTGTAAAATGGTCTTATCTATTGGCGATTTCGTCCCAATTCACATTCCAAGTGATATTCGGCATGCTAATTACATTGCCGGTTGCGAAATTGCATTATCTCTTATAGTTTCCGAGATATGGACTATCAATAATTTACACCTTAGGCTCTGCTTCTAACTTGGGCCCAAATTGTAAAATGGTCTTATCTATTGGCGATTTCGTTCCAATTCACATTCCAAGTAATACTCGGCATGCTAATTACATTGCCGGTTGCCAAATTGCATTATCTCTTATAGTTTCCGAGATATGGACTATCGATAATTTACACCTTAGGCTCGGCTTCTAACTTGGGCCCAAATTGTAAAATGGTCTTATCTATTGGCGATTTCGTTCCAATTCACATTCCAAGTAATATTCGGCATGCTAATTACATTGCCGGTTGCCAAATTGCATTATCTCTTATAGTTTCCGAGATATGGACTATCGATAATTTACACCTTAGGCTCTGCTTCTAACTTGGGCCCAAATTGTAAAATGGTCTTATCTATTGGCGATTTCGTTCCAATTCACATTCCAAGTAATATTCGGCATGCTAATTAAATTGCCGGTTGCCAAATTGCATTATCTCTTATAGTTTCCGAGATATGGACTATCGATAATTTACACCTTAGGCTCTGCTTCTAACTTGGGCCCAAATTGTAAAATGGTCTTATCTATTGGCGATTTAGTTGCAATTCACATTCCAAGTAATATTCGGCATGCTAATTACATTGCCGGTTGCCAAATTGCATTATCTCTTATAGTTTCCGAGATATGGACTATCGATAATTTACACCTTAGGCTCTGCTTCTAACTTGGGCCCAAATTGTAAAATGGTCTTATCTATTGGCGATTTCGTCCCAATTCACATTCCAAGTGATATTCGGCATGCTAATTACATTGCCGGTTGCGAAATTGCATTATCTCTTATAGTTTCCGAGATATGGACTATCAATAATTTACACCTTAGGCTCTGCTTCTAACTTGGGCCCAAATTGTAAAATGGTCTTATCTATTGACGATTTCGTTCCAATTCACATTCCAAGTAATATTCGGCATGCTAATTACATTGCCGGTTGCCAAATTGCATTATCTCTTATAGTTTCCGAGATATGGACTATCGATAATTTACACCTTAGGCTCTGCTTCTAACTTGGGCCCAAATTGTAAAATGGTCTTATCTATTGGCGATTTCGTTCCAATTCACATTCCAAGTAATATTCGGCATGCTAATTACATTGCCGGTTGCCAAATTGCATTATCTCTTATAGTTTCCGAGATATGGACTATCGATAATTTACACCTTAGGCTCTGCTTCTAACTTGGGCCCAAATTGTAAAATGGCCTTATCTATTGGCGATTTCGTTCCAATTCACATTCCAAGTAATATTCGGCATGCTAATTACATTGCCGGTTGCCAAATTGCATTATCTCTTATAGTTTCCGAGATATGGACTATCAATAATTTACACCTTAGGCTCTGCTTCTAACTTGGGCCCAAATTGTAAAATGGTCTTATCTATTGACGATTTCGTTCCAATTCACATTCCAAGTAATATTCGGCATGCTAATTACATTGCCGGTTGCCAAATTGCATTATCTCTTATAGTTTCCGAGATATGGACTATCGATAATTTACACCTTAGGCTCTGCTTCTAACTTGGGCCCAAATTGTAAAATGGCCTTATCTATTGGCGATTTCGTCCCAATTCACATTCCAAGTAATATTCGGCATGCTAATTACATTGCCGGTTGCGAAATTGCAATATCTCTTATAGTTTCAGAGATATGGACTATCGATAATTTACACCTTAGGCTCTGCTTCTAACTTATGCCCAAATTGTAAAATGGTCTTATCTATTGGCAATTTCGTTCCAATTCACATTCCAAGTAATATTCGGCATGCTAATTACATTGCCGGTTGCCAAATTGCATTATCACTTATAGTTTCCGAGATATGGACTATCGATAATTTACACCTTAGGCTCTGCTTCTAACTTGGGCCCAAATTGTAAAATGGTCTTATCTATTGGCGATTTCGTTCCAATTCACATTCCAAGTAATATTCGGCATGCTAATTACATTGCCGGTTGCCAAATTGCATTAACTCTTATAGTTTCCGAGATATGGACTATCGATAATTTACACCTTAGGCTCTGCTTCTAACTTGGGCCCAAATTGTAAAATGGTCTTATCTATTGGCGATTTCGTTCCAATTCACATTCCAAGTAATATTCTGCATGCTAATTACATTGCCGGTTGCCAAATTGCAATATCTCTTATAGTTTCCGAGATATGGACTATCGATAATTTACACCATAGGCTCTGCTTCTAACTTGTTCCCAAATTGTAAAATGGTCTTATCTATTGGCGATTTCGTTCCAATTCACATTCCAAGTAATATTCGGCATGCTAATTACATTGCCGGTTGCCAAATTGCATTATCTCTTATAGTTTCCGAGATATGGACTATCGATAATTTACACCTTAGGCTCTGCTTCTAACTTGGGCCCAAATTGTAAAATGGTCTTATCTATTGGCGATTTCGTCCCAATTCACATTCCAAGTGATATTCGGCATGCTAATTACATTGCCGGTTGCGAAATTGCATTATCTCTTATAGTTTCCGAGATATGGACTATCAATAATTTACACCTTAGGCTCTGCTTCTAACTTGGGCCCAAATTGTAAAATGGTCTTATCTATTGGCGATTTCGTTCCAATTCACATTCCAAGTAATATTCGGCATGCTAATTACATTGCCGGTTGCCAAATTGCATTATCTCTTATAGTTTCCGAGATATGGACTATCGATAATTTACACCTTAGGCTCTGCTTCTAACTTGGGCCCAAATTGTAAAATGGTCTTATCTATTGGCGATTTCGTTCCAATTCACATTCCAAGTAATATTCGGCATGCTAATTACATTGCCGGTTGCCAAATTGCATCATCTCTTATAGTTTCCGAGATATGGACTATCGATAATTTACACCTTAGGCTCTGCTTCTAACTTGGGCCCAAATTGTAAAATGGTCTTATCTATTGGCGATTTCGTCCCAATTCACATTCCAAGTGATATTCGGCATGCTAATTACATTGCCGGTTGCGAAATTGCATTATCTCTTATAGATTCCGAGATATGGACTATCAATAATTTACACCTTAGGCTCTGCTTCTAACTTGGGCCCAAATTGTAAAATGGTCTTATCTATTGGCGATTTCGTTCCAATTCACATTCCAAGTAATATTCGGCATGCTAATTACATTGCCGTTTGCCAAATTGCATTATCTCTTATAGTTTCCGAGATATGGACTATCGATAATTTACACCTTAGGCTCTGCTTCTAACTTGGGCCCAAATTGTAAAATGGTCTTATCTATTGGCGATTTCGTTCCAATTCACATTCCAAGTAATATTCAGCATGCTAATTACATTGCCGGTTGCCAAATTGCATTATCTCTTATAGTTTCCGAGATATGGACTATCGATAATTTACACCTTAGGCTCTGCTTCTAACTTGGGCCCAAATTGTAAAATGGTCTTATCTATTGGCGATTTCGTTCCAATTCACATTCCAAGTAATATTCGGCATGCTAATTACATTGCCGGTTGCCAAATTGCATCATCTCTTATAGTTTCCGGGATATGGACTATCGATAATTTACACCTTAGGCTCTGCTTCTAACTTGGGCCCAAATTGTAAAATGGTCTTATCTATTGGCGATTTCGTCCCAATTCACATTCCAAGTGATATTCGGCATGCTAATTACATTGCCGGTTGCGAAATTGCATTATCTCTTATAGATTCCGAGATATGGACTATCAATAATTTACACCTTAGGCTCTGCTTCTAACTTGGGCCCAAATTGTAAAATGGTCTTATCTATTGGCGATTTCGTTCCAATTCACATTCCAAGTAATATTCGGCATGCTAATTACATTGCCGTTTGCCAAATTGCATTATCTCTTATAGTTTCCAAGATATGGACTATCGATAATTTACACCTTAGGCTCTGCTTCTAACTTGGGCCCAAATTGTAAAATGGTCTTATCTATTGGCGATTTCGTTCCAATTCACATTCCAAGTAATATTCAGCATGCTAATTACATTGCCGGTTGCCAAATTGCATTATCTCTTATAGTTTCCGAGATATGGACTATCGATAATTTACACCTTAGGCTCTGCTTCTAACTTGGGCCCAAATTGTAAAATGGTCTTATCTATTGGCGATTTCGTTCCAATTCACATTCCAAGTAATATTCGGCATGCTAATTAAATTGCCGGTTGCCAAATTGCATTATCTCTTATAGTTTCCGAGATATGGACTATCGATAATTTACACCTTAGGCTCTGCTTCTAACTTGGGCCCAAATTGTAAAATGGTCTTATCTATTGGCGATTTAGTTGCAATTCACATTCCAAGTAATATTCGGCATGCTAATTACATTGCCGGTTGCCAAATTGCATTATCTCTTATAGTTTCCGAGATATGGACTATCGATAATTTACACCTTAGGCTCTGCTTCTAACTTGGGCCCAAATTGTAAAATGGTCTTATCTATTGGCGATTTCGTTCCAATTCACATTCCAAGTAATATTCGGCATGCTAATTACATTGCCGGTTGCCAAATTGCATTATCTCTTATAGTTTCCGAGATATGGACTATCGATAATTTACACCTTAGGCTCTGCTTCTAACTTGGGCCCAAATTGTAAAATGGTCTTATCTATTTTCGATTTCGTTCCAATTCACATTCCAAGTAATATTCGGCATGCTAATTACATTGCCGGTTGCCAAATTGCATTATCTCTTATAGTTTCCGAGATATGGACTATCGATAATTTACACCTTAGGCTCTGCTTCTAACTTGGGCCCAAATTGTAAAATGGTCTTATCTATTGGCGATTTCGTTCCAATTCACACTCCAAGTAATATTCGGCATGCTAATTACATTGCCGGTTGCGAAATTGCATTATCTCTTATAGTTTCCGAGATATGGACTATCGATAATTTACACCTTAGGCTCTGCTTCTAACTTGGGCCCAAATTGTAAAATGGTCTTATCTATTGGCGATTTCGTTCCAATTCACACTCCAAGTAATATTCGGCATGCTAATTACATTGCCGGTTGCCAAATTGCATTATCTCTTATAGTTTCCGAGATATGGACTATCGATAATTTACACCTTAGGCTCTGCTTCTAACTTGGGCCCAAATTGTAAAATGGTCTTATCTATTGGCGATTTCGTTCTAATTCACATTCCAAGTAATATTCGGCATGCTAATTACATTGCCGGTTGCCAAATTGCATTATCTCTTATAGTTTCCGAGATATGGACTATCGATAATTTACACCTTAGGCTCTGCTTCTAACTTGGGCCCAAATTGTAAAATGGTCTTATCTATTGGCGATTTCGTCCCAATTCACATTCCAAGTGATATTCGGCATGCTAATTACATTGCCGGTTGCGAAATTGCATTATCTCTTATAGTTTCCGAGATATGGGCTATCAATAATTTACACCTTAGGCTCTGCTTCTAACTTGGGCCCAAATTGTAAAATGGTCTTATCTATTGGCGATTTCGTTCCAATTCACATTCCAAGTAATATTCGGCATGCTAATTACATTGCCGGTTGCCAAATTGCATTATCTCTTATAGTTTCCGAGATATGGACTATCGATAATTTACACCTTAGGCTCTGCTTCTAACTTGGCCCCAAATTGTAAAATGGTCTTATCTATTGGCGATTTCGTTCCAATTCACATTCCAAGTAATATTCGGCATGCTAATTACATTGCCGGTTGCCAAATTGCATTATCTCTTATAGTTTCCGAGATATGGACTATCGATAATTTACACCTTAGGCTCTGCTTCTAACTTGGGCTCAAATTGTAAAATGGTCTTATCTATTGGCGATTTAGTTGCAATTCACATTCCAAGTAATATTCGGCATGCTAATTACATTGCCGGTTGCCAAATTGCATTATCTCTTATAGTTTCCGAGATATGGACTATCGATTATTTACACCTTAGGCTCTGCTTCTAACTTGGGCCCAAATTGTAAAATGGTCTTATCTATTGGCGATTTCGTTCCAATTCACATTCCAAGTAATATTCGGCATACTAATTACATTGCCGGTTGCCAAATTGCATTATCTCTTATAGTTTCCGAGATATGGACTATCGATAATTTACACCTTAGGCTCTGCTTCTAACTTGGGCCCAAATTGTAAAATGGTCTTATCTATTGGCGATTTCGTTCCAATTCACATTCCAAGTAATATTCGGCATGCTAATTACATTGCCGGTTGCCAAATTGCATTATCTCTTATAGTTTCCGAGATATGGACTATCGATAATTTACACCTTAGGCTCTGCTTCTAACTTGGGCCCAAATTGTAAAATGGTCTTATCTATTGGCGATTTCGTTCCAATTCACATTCCAAGTAATATTCGGCATGCTAATTACATTGCCGGTTGCCAAATTGCATTATCTCTTATAGTTTCCGAGATATGGACTATCGATAATTTACACCTTAGGCTCTGCTTCTAACTTGGGCCCAAATTGTAAAATGGTCTTATCTATTGGCGATTTAGTTGCAATTCACATTCCAAGTAACATTCGGCATGCTAATTACATTGCCGGTTGCCAAATTGCATTATCTCTTATAGTTTCCGAGATATGGACTATCGATAATTTACACCTTAGGCTCTGCTTCTAACTTGGGCCCAAATTGTAAAATGGTCTTATCTATTGGCGATTTCGTTCCAATTCACATTCCAAGTAATATTCGGCATGCTAATTACATTGCCGGTTGCCAAATTGCATTATCTCTTATAGTTTCCGAGATATGGACTATCGATTATTTACACCTTAGGCTCTGCTTCTAACTTGGGCCCAAATTGTAAAATGGTCTTATCTATTGGCGATTTCGTTCCAATTCACATTCCAAGTAATATTCGGCATGCTAATTACATTGCCGGTTGCCAAATTGCATTATCTCTTATAGTTTCCGAGATATGGACTATCGATAATTTACACCTTAGGCTCTGCTTCTAACTTGGGCCCAAATTGTAAAATGGTCTTATCTATTGGCGATTTAGTTGCAATTCACATTCCAAGTAATATTCGGCATGCTAATTACATTGCCGGTTGCCAAATTGCATTATCTCTTATAGTTTCCGAGATATGGACTATCGATAATTTACACCTTAGGCTCTGCTTCTAACTTGGGCCCAAATTGTAAAATGGTCTTATCTATTGGCGATTTCGTTCCAATTCACATTCCAAGTAATATTCGGCATGCTAATTACATTGCCGGTTGCCAAATTGCATTATCTCTTATAGTTTCCGAGATATGGACTATCGATAATTTACACCTTAGGCTCTGCTTCTAACTTGGGCCCAAATTGTAAAATGGTCTTATCTATTGGCGATTTCGTTCCAATTGACATTCCAAGTAATATTCGGCATGCTAATTACATTGCCGGTTGCCAAATTGCATTATCTCTTATAGTTTCCGAGATATGGACTATCGATAATTTACACCTTAGGCTCTGCTTCTAACTTGGCCCCAAATTGTAAAATGGTCTTATCTATTGGCGATTTCGTTCCAATTCACATTCCAAGTAATATTCGGCATGCTAATTACATTGCCGGTTGCCAAATTGCATTATCTCTTATAGTTTCCGAGATATGGACTATCGATAATTTACACCTTAGGCTCTGCTTCTAACTTGGGCCCAAATTGTAAAATGGTCTTATCTATTGGCGATTTCGTTCCAATTCACATTCCAAGTAATATTCGGCATGCTAATTACATTGCCGGTTGCCAAATTGCATTATCTCTTATAGTTTCCGAGATATGGACTATCGATTATTTACACCTTAGGCTCTGCTTCTAACTTGGGCCCAAATTGTAAAATGGTCTTATCTATTGGCGATTTCGTTCCAATTCACATTCCAAGTAATATTCGGCATGCTAATTACATTGCCGGTTGCCAAATTGCATTATCTCTTATAGTTTCCGAGATATGGACTATCGATAATTTACACCTTAGGCTCTGCTTCTAACTTGGGCCCAAATTGTAAAATGGTCTTATCTATTGGCGATTTCGTTCCAATTCACATTCCAAGTAATATTCGGCATGCTAATTACATTGCCGGTTGCCAAATTGCATTATCTCTTATAGTTTCCGAGATATGGACTATCGATTATTTACACCTTAGGCTCTGCTTCTAACTTGGGCCCAAATTGTAAAATGGTCTTATCTATTGGCGATTTCGTTCCAATTCACATTCCAAGTAATATTCGGCATGCTAATTACATTGCCGGTTGCCAAATTGCATTATCTCTTATAGTTTCCGAGATATGGACTATCGATAATTTACACCTTAGGCTCTGCTTTTACCTTGGGCCCAAATTGTAAAATGGTCTTATCTATTAGCGATTTAGTTGCAATTCACATTCCAAGTAATATTCGGCATGCTAATTACATTGCCGGTTGCCAAATTGCATTATCTCTTATAGTTTCCGAGATATGGACTATCGATAATTTACACCTTAGGCTCTGCTTCTAACTTGGGCCCAAATTGTAAAATGGTCTTATCTATTGGCGATTTCGTTCCAATTCACATTCCAAGTAATATTCGGCATGCTAATTACATTGCCGGTTGCCAAATTGCATTATCTCTTGTAGTTTCCGAGATATGGACTATCGATAATTTACACCTTAGGCTCTGCTTCTAACTTGGGCCCAAATTGTAAAATGGTCTTATCTATTGGCGATTTCGTTCCAATTCACATTCCAAGTAATATTCGGCATGCTAATTACATTGCCGGTTGCCAAATTGCATTATCTCTTATAGTTTCCGAGATATGGACTATCGATAATTTACACCTTAGGCTCTGCTTCTAACTTGGCCCCAAATTGTAAAATGGTCTTATCTATTGGCGATTTCGTTCCAATTCACATTCCAAGTAATATTCGGCATGCTAATTACATTGCCGGTTGCCAAATTGCATTATCTCTTATAGTTTCCGAGATATGGACTATCGATAATTTACACCTTAGGCTCTGCTTCTAACTTGGGCCCAAATTGTAAAATGGTCTTATCTATTGGCGATTTAGTTGCAATTCACATTCCAAGTAATATTCGGCATGCTAATTACATTGCCGGTTGCCAAATTGCATTATCTCTTATAGTTTCCGAGATATGGACTATCGATTATTTACACCTTAGGCTCTGCTTCTAACTTGGGCCCAAATTGTAAAATGGTCTTATCTATTGGCGATTTCGTTCCAATTCACATTCCAAGTAATATTCGGCATACTAATTACATTGCCGGTTGCCAAATTGCATTATCTCTTATAGTTTCCGAGATATGGACTATCGATAATTTACACCTTAGGCTCTGCTTCTAACTTGGGCCCAAATTGTTAAATGGTCTTATCTATTGGCGATTTCGTTCCAATTCACATTCCAAGTAATATTCGGCATGCTAATTACATTGCCGGTTGCCAAATTGCATCATCTCTTATAGTTTCCGAGATATGGACTATCGATAATTTACACCTTAAGCTCTGCTTCTAACTTGGGCCCAAATTGTAAAATGGTCTTATCTATTGGCGATTTCGTCCCAATTCACATTCCAAGTGATATTCGGCATGCTAATTACATTGCCGGTTGCGAAATTGCATTATCTCTTATAGTTTCCGAGATATGGACTATCAATAATTTACACCTTAGGCTCTGCTTCTAACTTGGGCCCAAATTGTAAAATGGTCTTATCTATTGGCGATTTCGTTCCAATTCACATTCCAAGTAATATTCGGCATGCTAATTACATTGCCGGTTGCCAAATTGCATTATCTCTTATAGTTTCCGAGATATGGACTATCGATAATTTACACCTTAGGCTCTGCTTCTAACTTGGGCCCAAATTGTAAAATGGTCTTATCTATTAGCGATTTCGTTCCAATTCACATTCCAAGTAATATTCGGCATGCTAATTACATTGCCGGTTGCCAAATTGCATTATCTCTTATAGTTTCCGAGATATGGACTATCGATAATTTACACCTTAGGCTCTGCTTCTAACTTGGGCCCAAATTGTAAAATGGTCTTATCTATTGGCGATTTCGTTCCAATTCACATTCCAAGTAATATTCGGCATGCTAATTAAATTGCCGGTTGCCAAATTGCATTATCTCTTATAGTTTCCGAGATATGGACTATCGATAATTTACACCTTAGGCTCTGCTTCTAACTTGGGCCCAAATTGTAAAATGGTCTTATCTATTGGCGATTTAGTTGCAATTCACATTCCAAGTAATATTCGGCATGCTAATTACATTGCCGGTTGCCAAATTGCATTATCTCTTATAGTTTCCGAGATATGGACTATCGATAATTTACACCTTAGGCTCTGCTTCTAACTTGGGCCCAAATTGTAAAATGGTCTTATCTATTGGCGATTTCGTTCCAATTCACATTCCAAGTAATATTCGGCATGCTAATTACATTGCCGGTTGCCAAATTGCATTATCTCTTATAGTTTCCGAGATATGGACTATCGATAATTTACACCTTAGGCTCTGCTTCTAACTTGGGCCCAAATTGTTAAATGGTCTTATCTATTGGCGATTTCGTTCCAATTCACATTCCAAGTAATATTCGGCATGCTAATTACATTGCCGGTTGCCAAATTGCATCATCTCTTATAGTTTCCGAGATATGGACTATCGATAATTTACACCTTAGGCTCTGCTTCTAACTTGGGCCCAAATTGTAAAATGGTCTTATCTATTGGCGATTTCGTCCCAATTCACATTCCAAGTGATATTCGGCATGCTAATTACATTGCCGGTTGCGAAATTGCATTATCTCTTATAGTTTCCGAGATATGGACTATCAATAATTTACACCTTAGGCTCTGCTTCTAACTTGGGCCCAAATTGTAAAATGGTCTTATCTATTGGCGATTTAATTGCAATTCACATTCCAAGTAATATTCGGCATGCTAATTACATTGCCGGTTGCCAAATTGCATTATCTCTTATAGTTTCCGAGATATGGACTATCGATAATTTACACCTTAGGCTCTGCTTCTAACTTGGGCCCAAATTGTAAAATGGTCTTATCTATTGGCGATTTCGTCCCAATTCACATTCCAAGTAATATTCGGCATGCTAATTACATTGCCGGTTGCCAAATTGCATTATCTCTTATAGTTTCCGAGATATGGACTATCGATAATTTACACCTTAGGCTCTGCTTCTAACTGGGGCCCAAATTGTAAAATGGTCTTATCTATTGGCGATTTCGTTCCAATTCACACTCCAAGTAATATTCGGCATGCTAATTACATTGCCGGTTGCGAAATTGCATTATCTCTTATAGTTTCCGAGATATGGACTATCGATAATTTACACCTTAGGCTCTGCTTCTAACTTGGGCCCAAATTGTAAAATGGTCTTATCTATTGGCGATTTCGTTCCAATTCACATTCCAAGTAATATTCGGCATGCTAATTACATTGCCGGTTGCCAAATTGCATTATCTCTTATAGTTTCCGAGATATGGACTATCGATAATTTACACCTTAGGCTCTGCTTCTAACTTGGGCCCAAATTGTTAAATGGTCTTATCTATTGGCGATTTCGTTCCAATTCACATTCCAAGTAATATTCGGCATGCTAATTACATTGCCGGTTGCCAAATTGCATCATCTCTTATAGTTTCCGAGATATGGACTATCGATAATTTACACCTTAGGCTCTGCTTCTAACTTGGGCCCAAATTGTAAAATGGTCTTATCTATTGGCGATTTCGTCCCAATTCACATTCCAAGTGATATTCGGCATGCTAATTACATTGCCGGTTGCGAAATTGCATTATCTCTTATAGTTTCCGAGATATGGACTATCAATAATTTACACCTTAGGCTCTGCTTCTAACTTGGGCCCAAATTGTAAAATGGTCTTATCTATTGGCGATTTCGTTCCAATTCACATTCCAAGTAATACTCGGCATGCTAATTACATTGCCGGTTGCCAAATTGCATTATCTCTTATAGTTTCCGAGATATGGACTATCGATAATTTACACCTTAGGCTCGGCTTCTAACTTGGGCCCAAATTGTAAAATGGTCTTATCTATTGGCGATTTCGTTCCAATTCACATTCCAAGTAATATTCGGCATGCTAATTACATTGCCGGTTGCCAAATTGCATTATCTCTTATAGTTTCCGAGATATGGACTATCGATAATTTACACCTTAGGCTCTGCTTCTAACTTGGGCCCAAATTGTAAAATGGTCTTATCTATTGGCGATTTCGTTCCAATTCACATTCCAAGTAATATTCGGCATGCTAATTAAATTGCCGGTTGCCAAATTGCATTATCTCTTATAGTTTCCGAGATATGGACTATCGATAATTTACACCTTAGGCTCTGCTTCTAACTTGGGCCCAAATTGTAAAATGGTCTTATCTATTGGCGATTTAGTTGCAATTCACATTCCAAGTAATATTCGGCATGCTAATTACATTGCCGGTTGCCAAATTGCATTATCTCTTATAGTTTCCGAGATATGGACTATCGATAATTTACACCTTAGGCTCTGCTTCTAACTTGGGCCCAAATTGTAAAATGGTCTTATCTATTGGCGATTTCGTTCCAATTCACATTCCAAGTAATATTCGGCATGCTAATTACATTGCCGGTTGCCAAATTGCATTATCTCTTATAGTTTCCGAGATATGGACTATCGATAATTTACACCTTAGGCTCTGCTTCTAACTTGGGCCCAAATTGTAAAATGGTCTTATCTATTGGCGATTTCGTCCCAATTCACATTCCAAGTGATATTCGGCATGCTAATTACATTGCCGGTTGCGAAATTGCATTATCTCTTATAGTTTTCGAGATATGGACTATCAATAATTTACACCTTAGGCTCTGCTTCTAACTTGGGCCCAAATTGTAAAATGGTCTTATCTATTGGCGATTTCGTTCCAATTCACATTCCAAGTAATATTCGGCATGCTAATTACATTTCCGGTTGCCAAATTGCATTATCTCTTATAGTTTCCGAGATATGGACTATCGATAATTTACACCTTAGGCTCTGCTTCTAACTTGGGCCCAAATTGTAAAATGGTCTTATCTATTGGCGATTTCGTTCCAATTCACATTCCAAGTAATATTCGGCATGCTAATTACATTGCCGGTTGCCAAATTGCATTATCTCTTATAGTTTCCGAGATATGGACTATCGATAATTTACACCTTAGGCTCTGCTTCTAACTTGGGCCCAAATTGTAATAAGGCCTTATCTATTGGCGATTTCGTTCCAATTCACATTCCAAGTAATATTCGGCATGCTAATTACATTGCCGGTTGCCAAATTGCATTATCTCTTATAGTTTCCGAGATATGGACTATCAATAATTTACACCTTAGGCTCTGCTTCTAACTTGGGCCCAAATTGTAAAATGGTCTTATCTATTGACGATTTCGTTCCAATTCACATTCCAAGTAATATTCGGCATGCTAATTACATTGCCGGTTGCCAAATTGCATTATCTTTTATAGTTTCCGAGATATGGACTATCGATAATTTACACCTTAGGCTCTGCTTCTAACTTGGGCCCAAATTGTAAAATGGCCTTATCTATTGGCGATTTCGTCCCAATTCACATTCCAAGTAATATTCGGCATGCTAATTACATTGCCGGTTGCGAAATTGCAATATCTCTTATAGTTTCAGAGATATGGACTATCGATAATTTACACCTTAGGCTCTGCTTCTAACTTGGGCCCAAATTGTAAAATGGTCTTATCTATTGGCAATTTCGTTCCAATTCACATTCCAAGTAATATTCGGCATGCTAATTACATTGCCGGTTGCCAAATTGCATTATCACTTATAGTTTCCGAGATATGGACTATCGATAATTTACACCTTAGGCTCTGCTTCTAACTTGGGCCCAAATTGTAAAATGGTCTTATCTATTGGCGATTTCGTTCCAATTCACATTCCAAGTAATATTCGGCATGCTAATTACATTGCCGGTTGCCAAATTGCATTAACTCTTATAGTTTCCGAGATATGGACTATCGATAATTTACACCTTAGGCTCTGCTTCTAACTTGGGCCCAAATTCTAAAATGGTCTTATCTATTGGCGATTTCGTTCCAATTCACATTCCAAGTAATATTCTGCATGCTAATTACATTGCCGGTTGCCAAATTGCATTATCTCTTATAGTTTCCGAGATATGGACTATCGATAATTTACACCATAGGCTCTGCTTCTAACTTGTTCCCAAATTGTAAAATGGTCTTATCTATTGGCGATTTCGTTCCAATTCACATTCCAAGTAATATTCGGCATGCTAATTACATTGCCGGTTGCCAAATTGCATTATCTCTTATAGTTTCCGAGATATGGACTATCGATAATTTACACCTTAGGCTCTGCTTCTAACTTGGGCCCAAATTGTAAAATGGTCTTATCTATTGGCGATTTCGTCCCAATTCACATTCCAAGTGATATTCGGCATGCCAATTACATTGCCGGTTGCGAAATTGCATTATCTCTTATAGTTTCCGAGATATGGACTATCAATAATTTACACCTTAGGCTCTGCTTCTAACTTGGGCCCAAATTGTAAAATGGTCTTATATATTGGCGATTTCGTTCCAATTCACATTCCAAGTAATATTCGGCATGCTAATTACATTACCGGTTGCCAAATTGCATTATCTCTTATAGTTTCCGAGATATGGACTATCGATAATTTACACCTTAGGCTCTGCTTCTAACTTGGGCCCAAATTGTAAAATGGTCTTATCTATTGGCGATTTCGTTCCAATTCACATTCCAAGTAATATTCGGCATGCTAATTACATTGCCGGTTGCCAAATTGCATCATCTCTTATAGTTTCCGAGATATGGACTATCGATAATTTACACCTTAGGCTCTGCTTCTAACTTGGGCCCAAATTGTAAAATGGTCTTATCTATTGGCGATTTCGTCCCAATTCACATTCCAAGTGATATTCGGCATGCTAATTACATTGCCGGTTGCGAAATTGCATTATCTCTTATAGATTCCGAGATATGGACTATCAATAATTTACACCTTAGGCTCTGCTTCTAACTTGGGCCCAAATTGTAAAATGGTCTTATCTATTGGAGATTTCGTTCCAATTCACATTCCAAGTAATATTCGGCATGCTAATTACATTGCCGTTTGCCAAATTGCATTATCTCTTATAGTTTCCGAGATATGGACTATCGATAATTTACACCTTAGGCTCTGCTTCTAACTTGAGCCCAAATTGTAAAATGGTCTTATCTATTGGCGATTTCGTTCCAATTCACATTCCAAGTAATATTCAGCATGCTAATTACATTGCCGGTTGCCAAATTGCATTATCTCTTATAGTTTCCGAGATATGGACTATCGATAATTTACACCTTAGGCTCTGCTTCTAACTTGGGCCCAAATTGTAAAATGGTCTTATCTATTGGCGATTTCGTTCCAATTCACATTCCAAGTAATATTCGGCATGCTAATTACATTGCCGGTTGCCAAATTGCATCATCTCTTATAGTTTCCGAGATATGGACTATCGATAATTTACACCTTAGGCTCTGCTTCTAACTTGGGCCCAAATTGTAAAATGGTCTTATCTATTGGCGATTTCGTCCCAATTCACATTCCAAGTGATATTCGGCATGCTAATTACATTGCCGGTTTCGAAATTGCATTATCTCTTATAGTTTCCGAGATATGGGCTATCGATAATTTACACCTTAGGCTCTGCTTCTAACTTGGGCCCAAATTGTAAAATGGTCTTATCTATTGGCGATTTCGTTCCAATTCACATTCCAAGTAATATTCGGCATGCTAATTAAATTGCCGGTTGCCAAATTGCATTATCTCTTATAGTTTCCGAGATATGGACTATCGATAATTTACACCTTAGGCTCTGCTTCTAACTTGGGCCCAAATTGTAAAATGGTCTTATCTATTGGCGATTTAGTTGCAATTCACATTCCAAGTAATATTCGGCATGCTAATTACATTGCCGGTTGCCAAATTGCATTATCTCTTATAGTTTCCGAGATATGGACTATCGATAATTTACACCTTAGGCTCTGCTTCTAACTTGGGCCCAAATTGTAAAATGGTCTTATCTATTGGCGATTTCGTTCCAATTCACATTCCAAGTAATATTCGGCATGCTAATTACATTGCCGGTTGCCAAATTGCATTATCTCTTATAGTTTCCGAGATATGGACTATCGATAATTTACACCTTAGGCTCTGCTTCTAACTTGGGCCCAAATTGTAAAATGGTCTTATCTATTGGCGATTTCGTCCCAATTCACATTCCAAGTGATATTCGGCATGCCAATTACATTGCCGGTTGCGAAATTGCATTATCTCTTATAGTTTCCGAGATATGGACTATCAATAATTTACACCTTAGGCTCTGCTTCTAACTTGGGCCCAAATTGTAAAATGGTCTTATATATTGGCGATTTCGTTCCAATTCACATTCCAAGTAATATTCGGCATGCTAATTACATTACCGGTTGCCAAATTGCATTATCTCTTATAGTTTCCGAGATATGGACTATCGATAATTTACACCTTAGGCTCTGCTTCTAACTTGGGCCCAAATTGTAAAATGGTCTTATCTATTGGCGATTTCGTTCCAATTCACATTCCAAGTAATATTCGGCATGCTAATTACATTGCCGGTTGCCAAATTGCATCATCTCTTATAGTTTCCGAGATATGGACTATCGATAATTTACACCTTAGGCTCTGCTTCTAACTTGGGCCCAAATTGTAAAATGGTCTTATCTATTGGCGATTTCGTCCCAATTCACATTCCAAGTGATATTCGGCATGCTAATTACATTGCCGGTTGCGAAATTGCATTATCTCTTATAGATTCCGAGATATGGACTATCAATAATTTACACCTTAGGCTCTGCTTCTAACTTGGGCCCAAATTGTAAAATGGTCTTATCTATTGGCGATTTCGTCCCAATTCACATTCCAAGTGATATTCGGCATGCTAATTACATTGCCGGTTGCGAAATTGCATTATCTCTTATAGTTTCCGAGATATGGGCTATCGATAATTTACACCTTAGGCTCTGCTTCTAACTTGGGCCCAAATTGTAAAATGGTCTTATCTATTGGCGATTTCGTTCCAATTCACATTCCAAGTAATATTCGGCATGCTAATTAAATTGCCGGTTGCCAAATTGCATTATCTCTTATAGTTTCCGAGATATGGACTATCGATAATTTACACCTTAGGCTCTGCTTCTAACTTGGGCCCAAATTGTAAAATGGTCTTATCTATTGGCGATTTAGTTGCAATTCACATTCCAAGTAATATTCGGCATGCTAATTACATTGCCGGTTGCCAAATTGCATTATCTCTTATAGTTTCCGAGATATGGACTATCGATAATTTACACCTTAGGCTCTGCTTCTAACTTGGGCCCAAATTGTAAAATGGTCTTATCTATTGGCGATTTCGTTCCAATTCACATTCCAAGTAATATTCGGCATGCTAATTACATTGCCGGTTGCCAAATTGCATTATCTCTTATAGTTTCCGAGATATGGACTATCGATAATTTACACCTTAGGCTCTGCTTCTAACTTGGGCCCAAATTGTAAAATGGTCTTATCTATTGGCGATTTCGTTCCAATTCACATTCCAAGTAATATTCGGCATGCTAATTACATTGCCGGTTGCCAAATTGCATTATCTCTTATAGTTTCCGAGATATGGACTATCGATAATTTACACCTTAGGCTCTGCTTCTAACTTGGGCCCTAATTGTAAAATGGTCTTATCTATTGGCGATTTCGTTCCAATTCACACTCCAAGTAATATTCGGCATGCTAATTACATTGCCGGTTGCGAAATTGCATTATCTCTTATAGTTTCCGAGATATGGACTATCGATAATTTACACCTTAGGCTCTGCTTCTAACTTGGGCCCAAATTGTAAAATGGTCTTATCTATTGGCGATTTCGTTCCAATTCACATTCCAAGTAATATTCGGCATGCTAATTACATTGCCGGTTGCCAAATTGCATTATCTCTTATAGTTTCCGAGATCTGGACTATCGATAATTTACACCTTAGGCTCTGCTTCTAACTTGGGCCCAAATTGTAAAATGGTCTTATCTATTGGCGATTTCGTTCTAATTCACATTCCAAGTAATATTCGGCATGCTAATTACATTGCCGGTTGCCAAATTGCATTATCTCTTATAGTTTCCGAGATATGGACTATCGATAATTTACACCTTAGGCTCTGCTTCTAACTTGGGCCCAAATTGTAAAATGGTCTTATCTATTGGCGATTTCGTCCCAATTCACATTCCAAGTGAAATTCGGCATGCTAATTACATTGCCGGTTGCGAAATTGCATTATCTCTTATAGTTTCCGAGATATGGACTATCAATAATTTACACCTTAGGCTCTGCTTCTAACTTGGGCCCAAATTGTAAAATGGTCTTATCTATTGGCGATTTCGTTCCAATTCACATTCCAAGTAATATTCGGCATGCTAATTACATTGCCGGTTGCCAAATTGCATCATCTCTTATAGTTTCCGAGATATGGAATATCGATAATTTACACCTTAGGCTCTGCTTCTAACTTGGGCCCAAATTGTAAAATGGTCTTATCTATTGGCGATTTCGTCCCAATTCACATTCCAAGTGATATTCGGCATGCTAATTACATTGCCGGTTGCGAAATTGCATTATCTCTTATAGTTTCCGAGATATGGGCTATCGATAATTTACACCTTAGGCTCTGCTTCTAACTTGGGCCCAAATTGTAAAATGGTCTTATCTATTGGCGATTTCGTTCCAATTCACATTCCAAGTAATATTCGGCATGCTAATTAAATTGCCGGTTGCCAAATTGCATTATCTCTTATAGTTTCCGAGATATGGACTATCGATAATTTACACCTTAGGCTCTGCTTCTAACTTGGGCCCAAATTGTAAAATGGTCTTATCTATTGGCGATTTAGTTGCAATTCACATTCCAAGTAATATTCGGCATGCTAATTACATTGCCGGTTGCCAAATTGCATTATCTCTTATAGTTTCCGAGATATGGACTATCGATAATTTACACCTTAGGCTCTGCTTCTAACTTGGGCCCAAATTGTAAAATGGTCTTATCTATTGGCGATTTCGTTCCAATTCACATTCCAAGTAATATTCGGCATGCTAATTACATTGCCGGTTGCCAAATTGCATTATCTCTTATAGTTTCCGAGATATGGACTATCGATAATTTACACCTTAGGCTCTGCTTCTAACTTGGGCCCAAATTGTAAAATGGTCTTATCTATTGGCGATTTCGTTCCAATTCACATTCCAAGTAATATTCGGCATGCTAATTACATTGCCGGTTGCCAAATTGCATTATCTCTTATAGTTTCCGAGATATGGACTATCGATAATTTACACCTTAGGCTCTGCTTCTAACTTGGGCCCTAATTGTAAAATGGTCTTATCTATTGGCGATTTCGTTCCAATTCACACTCCAAGTAATATTCGGCATGCTAATTACATTGCCGGTTGCGAAATTGCATTATCTCTTATAGTTTCCGAGATATGGACTATCGATAATTTACACCTTAGGCTCTGCTTCTAACTTGGGCCCAAAGTGTAAAATGGTCTTATCTATTGGCGATTTCGTTCCAATTCACATTCCAAGTAATATTCGGCATGCTAATTACATTGCCGGTTGCCAAATTGCATTATCTCTTATAGTTTCCGAGATATGGACTATCGATAATTTACACCTTAGGCTCTGCTTCTAACTTGGGCCCAAATTGTAAAATGGTCTTATCTATTGGCGATTTCGTCCCAATTCACATTCCAAGTGATATTCGGCATGCTAATTATATTGCCGGTTGCGAAATTGCATTATCTCTTATAGTTTCCGAGATATGGACTATCAATAATTTACACCTTAGGCTCTGCTTCTAACTTGGGCCCAAATTGTAAAATGGTCTTATCTATTGGCGATTTCGTTCCAATTCACATTCCAAGTAATATTCGGCATGCTAATTACATTGCCGGTTGCCAAATTGCATTATCTCTTATAGTTTCCGAGATATGGACTATCGATAATTTACACCTTAGGCTCTGCTTCTAACTTGGCCCCAAATTGTAAAATGGTCTTATCTATTGGCGATTTCGTTCCAATTCACATTCCAAGTAATATTCGGCATGCTAATTACATTGCCGGTTGCCAAATTGCATTATCTCTTATAGTTTCCGAGATATGGACTATCGATAATTTACACCTTAGGCTCTGCTTCTAACTTGGGCCCAAATTGTAAAATGGCCTTATCTATTGGCGATTTCGTTCCAATTCACATTCCAAGTAATATTCGGCATGCTAATTACATTGCCGGTTGCCAAATTGCATTATCTCTTATAGTTTCCGAGATATGGACTATCAATAATTTACACCTTAGGCTCTGCTTCTAACTTGGGCCCAAATTGTAAAATGGTCTTATCTATTGACGATTTCGTTCCAATTCACATTCCAAGTAATATTCGGCATGCTAATTACATTGCCGGTTGCCAAATTGCATTATCTCTTATAGTTTCCGAGATATGGACTATCGATAATTTACACCTTAGGCTCTGCTTCTAACTTGGGCCCAAATTGTAAAATGGCCTTATCTATTGGCGATTTCGTCCCAATTCACATTCCAAGTAATATTCGGCATGCTAATTACATTGCCGGTTGCGAAATTGCATTATCTCTTATAGTTTCAGAGATATGGACTATCGATAATTTACACCTTAGGCTCTGCTTCTAACTTGGGCCCAAATTGTAAAATGGTCTTATCTATTGGCAATTTAGTTCCAATTCACATTCCAAGTAATATTCGGCATGCTAATTACATTGCCGGTTGCCAAATTGCATTATCTCTTATAGTTTCCGAGATATGGACTATCGATAATTTACACCTTAGGCTCTGCTTCTAACTTGGGCCCAAATTGTAAAATGGTCTTATCTATTGGCGATTTCGTTCCAATTCACATTCCAAGTAATATTCGGCATGCTAATTACAATGCCGGTTGCCAAATTGCATTAACTCTTATAGTTTCCGAGATATGGACTATCGATAATTTACACCATAGGCTCTGCTTCTAACTTGGGCCCAAATTGTAAAATGGTCTTATCTATTGGCGATTTCGTTCCAATTCACATTCCAAGTAATATTCGGCATGCTAATTACATTGCCGGTTGCCAAATTGCATTATCTCTTATAGTTTCCGAGATATGGACTATCGATAATTTACACCATAGGCTCTGCTTCTAACTTGGGCCCAAATTGTAAAATGGTCTTATCTATTGGCGATTTCGTTCCAATTCACATTCCAAGTAATATTCGGCATGCTAATTACATTGCCGGTTGCCAAATTGCATTATCTCTTATAGTTTCCGAGATATGGACTATCGATAATTTACACCTTAGGCTCTGCTTCTAACTTGGGCCCAAATTGTAAAATGATCTTATCAATTGGCGATTTCGTTCCAATTCACATTCCAAGTAATATTCGGCATGCTAATTACATTGCCGGTTGCCAAATTGCATTATCTCTTATAGTTTCCGAGATATGGACTATCGATAATTTACACCTTAGGCTCTGCTTCTAACTTGGGCCCAAATTGTAAAATGGACTTATCTATTGGCGATTTAATTGCAATTCACATTCCAAGTAATATTCGGCATGCTAATTACATTGCCGGTTGCCAAATTGCATTATCTCTTATAGTTTCCGAGATATGGACTATCGATAATTTACACCTTAGGCTCTGCTTCTAACTTGGGACCAAATTGTAAAATGGTCTTATCTATTGGCGATTTCGTTCCAATTCACATTCCAAGTAATATTCGGCATGCTAATTACATTGCCGGTTGCCAAATTGCATTATCTCTTATAGTTTCCGAGATATGGACTATCGATAATTTACACCTTAGGCTCTGCTTCTAACTTGGGCCCAAATTGTAAAATGGTCTTATCTATTGGCGATTTCGTTCCAATTCACATTCCAAGTAATATTCGGCATGCTAATTACATTGCCGGTTGCCAAATTGCATTATCTCTTATAGTTTCCGAGATATGGACTATCGATAATTTACACCTTAGGCTCTGCTTCTAACTTGGGCCCAAATTGTAAAATGGTCTTATCTATTGGCGATTTCGTTCCAATTCACACTCCAAGTAATATTCGGCATGCTAATTACATTGGCGGTTGCGAAATTGCATTATCTCTTATAGTTTCCGAGATATGGACTATCGATAATTTACACCTTAGGCTCTGCTTCTAACTTGGGCCCAAATTGTAAAATGGTCTTATCTATTGGCGATTTCGTTCCAATTCACATTCCAAGTAATATTCGGCATGCTAATTACATTGCCGGTTGCCAAATTGCATTATCTCTTATAGTTTCCGAGATATGGACTATCGATAATTTACACCTTAGGCTCTGCTTCTAACTTGGGCCCAAATTGTTAAATGGTCTTATCTATTGGCGATTTCGTTCCAATTCACATTCCAAGTAATATTCGGCATGCTAATTACATTGCCGTTTGCCAAATTGCATCATCTCTTATAGTTTCCGAGATATGGACTATCGATAATTTACACCTTAGGCTCTGCTTCTAACTTGGGCCCAAATTGTAAAATGGTCTTATCTATTGGCGATTTCGTCCCAATTCACATTCCAAGTGATATTCGGCATGCTAATTACATTGCCGGTTGCGAAATTGCATTATCTCTTATAGTTTCCGAGATATGGACTATCAATAATTTACACCTTTGGCTCTGCTTCTAACTTGGGCCCAAATTGTAAAATGGTCTTATCTATTGGCGATTTAATTGCAATTCACATTCCAAGTAATATTCGGCATGCTAATTACATTGCCGGTTGCCAAATTGCATTATCTCTTATAGTTTCCGAGATATGGACTATCGATAATTTACACCTTAGGCTCTGCTTCTAACTTGGGCCCAAATTGTAAAATGGTCTTAACTATTGGCGATTTCGTCCCAATTCACATTCCAAGTAATATTCGGCATGCTAATTACATTGCCGGTTGCCAAATTGCATTATCTCTTATAGTTTCCGAGATATGGACTATCGATAATTTACACCTTAGGCTCTGCTTCTAACTTGGGCCCAAATTGTAAAATGGTCTTATCTATTGGCGATTTCGTTCCAATTCACATTCCAAGTAATATTCGGCATGCTAATTACATTGCCGGTTGCCAAATTGCATTATCTCTTATAGTTTCCGAGATATGGACTATCGATAATTTACACCTTAGGCTCTGCTTCTAACTGGGGCCCAAATTGTAAAATGGTCTTATCTATTGGCGATTTCGTTCCAATTCACACTCCAAGTAATATTCGGCATGCTAATTACATTGCCGGTTGCGAAATTGCATTATCTCTTATAGTTTCCGAGATATGGACTATCGATAATTTACACCTTAGGCTCTGCTTCTAACTTGGGCCCAAATTGTAAAATGGTCTTATCTATTGGCGATTTCGTTCCAATTCACATTCCAAGTAATATTCGGCATGCTAATTACATTGCCGGTTGCCAAATTGTATTATCTCTTATAGTTTCCGAGATATGGACTATCGATAATTTACACCTTAGGCTCTGCTTCTAACTTGGGCCCAAATTGTTAAATGGTCTTATCTATTGGCGATTTCGTTCCAATTCACATTCCAAGTAATATTCGGCATGCTAATTACATTGCCGGTTGCCAAATTGCATCATCTCTTATAGTTTCCGAGATATGGAACATCGATAATTTACACCTTAGGCTCTGCTTCTAACTTGGGCCCAAATTGTAAAATGGTCTTATCTATTGGCGATTTCGTCCCAATTCACATTCCAAGTGATATTCGGCATGCTAATTACATTGCCGGTTGCGAAATTGCATTATCTCTTATAGTTTCCGAGATATGGACTATCAATAATTTACACCTTCGGCTCTGCTTCTAACTTGGGCCCAAATTGTAAAATGGTCTTATCTATTGGCGATTTCGTTCCAATTCACATTCCAAGTAATACTCGGCATGCTAATTACATTGCCGGTTGCCAAATTGCATTATCTCTTATAGTTTCCGAGATATGGACTATCGATAATTTACACCTTAGGCTCGGCTTCTAACTTGGGCCCAAATTGTAAAATGGTCTTATCTATTGGCGATTTCGTTCCAATTCACATTCCAAGTAATATTCGGCATGCTAATTACATTGCCGGTTGCCAAAGTGCATTATCTCTTATAGTTTCCGAGATATGGACTATCGATAATTTACACCTTAGGCTCTGCTTCTAACTTGGGCCCAAATTGTAAAATGGTCTTATCTATTGGCGATTTCGTTCCAATTCACATTCCAAGTAATATTCGGCATGCTAATTAAATTGCCGGTTGCCAAATTGCATTATCTCTTATAGTTTCCGAGATATGGACTATCGATAATTTACACCTTAGGCTCTGCTTCTAACTTGGGCCCAAATTGTAAAATGGTCTTATCTATTGGCGATTTAGTTGCAATTCACATTCCAAGTAATATTCGGCATGCTAATTACATTGCCGGTTGCCAAATTGCATTATCTCTTATAGTTTCCGAGATATGGACTATCGATAATTTACACCTTAGGCTCTGCTTCTAACTTGGGCCCAAATTGTAAAATGGTCTTATCTATTGGCGATTTCGTTCCAATTCACATTCCAAGTAATATTCGGCATGCTAATTACATTGCCGGTTGCCAAATTGCATTATCTCTTATAGTTTCCGAGATATGGACTATCGATAATTTACACCTTAGGCTCTGCTTCTAACTTGGGCCCAAATTGTAAAATGGTCTTATCTATTGGCGATTTCGTCCCAATTCACATTCCAAGTGATATTCGGCATGCTAATTACATTGCCGGTTGCGAAATTGCATTATCTCTTATAGTTTCCGAGATATGGACTATCAATCATTTACACCTTAGGCTCTGCTTCTAACTTGGGCCCAAATTGTAAAATGGTCTTATCTATTGGCGATTTCGTTCCAAATCACATTCCAAGTAATATTCGGCATGCTAATTACATTGCCGGTTGCCAAATTGCATTATCTCTTATAGTTTCCGAGATATGGACTATCGATAATTTACACCTTAGGCTCTGCTTCTAACTTGGGCCCAAATTGTAAAATGGTCTTATCTATTGGCGATTTCGTTCCAATTCACATTCCAAGTAATATTCGGCATGCTAATTACATTGCCGGTTGCCAAATTGCATTATCTCTTATAGTTTCCGATATATGGACTATCGATAATTTACACCTTAGGCTCTGCTTCTAACTTGGGCCCAAATTGTAAAATGGCCTTATCTATTGGCGATTTCGTTCCAATTCACATTCCAAGTAATATTCGGCATGCTAATTACATTGCCGGTTGCCAAATTGCATTATCTCTTATAGTTTCCGAGATATGGACTATCAATAATTTACACCTTAGGCTCTGCTTCTAACTTGGGCCCAAATTGTAAAATGGTCTTATGTATTGACGATTTCGTTCCAATTCACATTCCAAGTAATATTCGGCATGCTAATTACATTGCCGGTTGCCAAATTGCATTATCTCTTATAGTTTCCGAGATATGGACTATCGATAATTTACACCTTAGGCTCTGCTTCTAACTTGGGCCCAAATTGTAAAATGGCCTTATCTATTGGCGATTTCGTCCCAATTCACATTCCAAGTAATATTCGGCATGCTAATTACATTGCCGGTTGCGAAATTGCAATATCTCTTATAGTTTCAGAGATATGGACTATCGATAATTTACACCTTAGGCTCTGCTTCTAACTTGGGCCCAAATTGTAAAATGGTCTTATCTATTGGCAATTTCGTTCCAATTCACATTCCAAGTAATATTCGGCATGCTAATTACATTGCCGGTTGCCAAATTGCATTATCACTTATAGTTTCCGAGATATGGACTATCGATAATTTACACCTTAGGCTCTGCTTCTAACTTGGGCCCAAATTGTAAAATGGTCTTATCTATTGGCGATTTCGTTCCAATTCACATTCCAAGTAATATTCGGCATGCTAATTACATTGCCGGTTGCCAAATTGCATTATCTCTTATAGTTTCCGAGATATGGACTATCGATAATTTACACCATAGGCTCTGCTTCTAACTTGTTCCCAAATTGTAAAATGGTCTTATCTATTGGCGATTTCGTTCCAATTCACATTCCAAGTAATATTCGGCATGCTAATTACATTGCCGGTTGCCAAATTGCATTATCTCTTATAGTTCCCGAGATATGGACTATCGATAATTTACACCTTAGGCTCTGCTTCTAACTTGGGCCCAAATTGTAAAATGGTCTTATCTATTGGCGATTTCGTCCCAATTCACATTCCAAGTGATATTCGGCATGCTAATTACATTGCCGGTTGCGAAATTGCATTATCTCTTATAGTTTCCGAGATATGGACTATCAATAATTTACACCTTAGGCTCTGCTTCTAACTTGGGCCCAAATTGTAAAATGGTCTTATCTATTGGCGATTTCGTTCCAATTCACTTTCCAAGTAATATTCGGCATGCTAATTACATTGCCGGTTGCCAAATTGCATTATCTCTTATAGTTTCCGAGATATGGACTATCGATAATTTACACCTTAGGCTCTGCTTCTAACTTGGGCCCAAATTGTAAAATGGTCTTATCTATTGGCGATTTCGTTCCAATTCACATTCCAAGTAATATTCGGCATGCTAATTACATTGCCGGTTGCCAAATTGCATCATCTCTTATAGTTTCCGAGATATGGACTATCGATAATTTACACCTTAGGCTCTGCTTCTAACTTGGGCCCAAATTGTAAAATGGTCTTATCTATTGGCGATTTCGTCCCAATTCACATTCCAAGTGATATTCGGCATGCTAATTACATTGCCGGTTGCGAAATTGCATTATCTCTTATAGATTCCGAGATATGGACTATCAATAATTTACACCTTAGGCTCTGCTTCTAACTTGGGCCCAAATTGTAAAATGGTCTTATCTATTGGCGATTTCGTTCCAATTCACATTCCAAGTAATATTCGGCATGCTAATTACATTGCCGGTTGCCAAATTGCATTATCTCTTATAGTTTCCGAGATATGGACTATCGATAATTTACACCTTAGGCTCTGCTTCTAACTTGGGCCCAAATTGTAAAATGGTCTTATCTATTGGCGATTTCGTTCCAATTCACATTCCAAGTAATATTCGGCATGCTAATTACATTGCCGGTTGCCAAATTGCATTATCTCTTATAGTTTCCGAGATATGGACTATCGATAATTTACACCTTAGGCTCTGCTTCTAACTTGGGCCCAAATTGTAAAATGGTCTTATCTATTGGCGATTTAGTTGCAATTCACATTCTAAGTAATATTCGGCATGCTAATTACATTGCCGGTTGCCAAATTGCATTATCTCTTATAGTTTCCGAGATATGGACTATCGATAATTTACACCTTAGGCTCTGCTTCTAACTTGGGCCCAAATTGTAAAATGGTCTTATCTATTGGCGATTTCGTTCCAATTCACATTCCAAGTAATATTCGGCATGCTAATTACATTGCCGGTTGCCAAATTGCATTATCTCTTATAGTTTCCGAGATATGGACTATCGATAATTTAGACCTTAGGCTCTGCTTCTAACTTGGGCCCAAATTGTAAAATGGTCTTATCTATTGGCGATTTCGTTCCAATTCACATTCCAAGTAATATTCGGCATGCTAATTACATTGCCGGTTGCCAAATTGCATTATCTCTTATAGTTTCCGAGATATGGACTATCGATAATTTACACCTTAGGCTCTGCTTCTAACTTGGGCCCAAATTGTAAAATGGTCTTATCTATTGGCGATTTCGTTCCAATTCACACTCCAAGTAATATTCGGCATGCTAATTACATTGCCGGTTGCGAAATTGCATTATCTCTTATAGTTTCCGAGATATGGACTATCGATAATTTACACCTTAGGCTCTGCTTCTAACTTGGGCCCAAATTGTAAAATGGTCTTATCTATTGGCGATTTCGTTCCAATTCACATTCCAAGTAATATTCGGCATGCTAATTACATTGCCGGTTGCCAAATTGCATTATCTCTTATAGTTTCCGAGATATGGACTATCGATAATTTACACCTTAGGCTCTGCTTCTAACTTGGGCCCAAATTGTAAAATGGTCTTATCTATTGGCGATTTCGTCCCAATTCACATTCCAAGTGATATTCGGCATGCTAATTACATTGCCGGTTGCGAAATTGCATTATCTCTTATAGTTTCCGAGATATGGACTATCAATAATTTACACCTTCGGCTCTGCTTCTAACTTGGGCCCAAATTGTAAAATGGTCTTATCTATTGGCGATTTCGTTCCAATTCACATTCCAAGTAATACTCGGCATGCTAATTACATTGCCGGTTGCCAAATTGCATTATCTCTTATAGTTTCCGAGATATGGACTATCGATAATTTACACCTTAGGCTCGGCTTCTAACTTGGGCCCAAATTGTAAAATGGTCTTATCTATTGGCGATTTCGTTCCAATTCACATTCCAAGTAATATTCGGCATGCTAATTACATTGCCGGTTGCCAAAGTGCATTATCTCTTATAGTTTCCGAGATATGGACTATCGATAATTTACACCTTAGGCTCTGCTTCTAACTTGGGCCCAAATTGTAAAATGGTCTTATCTATTGGCGATTTCGTTCCAATTCACATTCCAAGTAATATTCGGCATGCTAATTAAATTGCCGGTTGCCAAATTGCATTATCTCTTATAGTTTCCGAGATATGGACTATCGATAATTTACACCTTAGGCTCTGCTTCTAACTTGGGCCCAAATTGTAAAATGGTCTTATCTATTGGCGATTTAGTTGCAATTCACATTCCAAGTAATATTCGGCATGCTAATTACATTGCCGGTTGCCAAATTGCATTATCTCTTATAGTTTCCGAGATATGGACTATCGATAATTTACACCTTAGGCTCTGCTTCTAACTTGGGCCCAAATTGTAAAATGGTCTTATCTATTGGCGATTTCGTTCCAATTCACATTCCAAGTAATATTCGGCATGCTAATTACATTGCCGGTTGCCAAATTGCATTATCTCTTATAGTTTCCGAGATATGGACTATCGATAATTTACACCTTAGGCTCTGCTTCTAACTTGGGCCCAAATTGTAAAATGGTCTTATCTATTGGCGATTTCGTCCCAATTCACATTCCAAGTGATATTCGGCATGCTAATTACATTGCCGGTTGCGAAATTGCATTATCTCTTATAGTTTCCGAGATATGGACTATCAATCATTTACACCTTAGGCTCTGCTTCTAACTTGGGCCCAAATTGTAAAATGGTCTTATCTATTGGCGATTTCGTTCCAAATCACATTCCAAGTAATATTCGGCATGCTAATTACATTGCCGGTTGCCAAATTGCATTATCTCTTATAGTTTCCGAGATATGGACTATCGATAATTTACACCTTAGGCTCTGCTTCTAACTTGGGCCCAAATTGTAAAATGGTCTTATCTATTGGCGATTTCGTTCCAATTCACATTCCAAGTAATATTCGGCATGCTAATTACATTGCCGGTTGCCAAATTGCATTATCTCTTATAGTTTCCGATATA
The DNA here is from genome assembly GCF_030347505.1 of Rhynchophorus ferrugineus. Taxonomy (NCBI): domain Eukaryota; kingdom Metazoa; phylum Arthropoda; class Insecta; order Coleoptera; family Curculionidae; genus Rhynchophorus; species Rhynchophorus ferrugineus. The sequence continues at coordinate 230,277 of NW_027472832.1, forward strand.
TGGACTATCGATAATTTACACCTTAGGCTCTGCTTCTAACTTGGGCCCAAATTGTAAAATGGCCTTATCTATTGGCGATTTCGTTCCAATTCACATTCCAAGTAATATTCGGCATGCTAATTACATTGCCGGTTGCCAAATTGCATTATCTCTTATAGTTTCCGAGATATGGACTATCAATAATTTACACCTTAGGCTCTGCTTCTAACTTGGGCCCAAATTGTAAAATGGTCTTATGTATTGACGATTTCGTTCCAATTCACATTCCAAGTAATATTCGGCATGCTAATTACATTGCCGGTTGCCAAATTGCATTATCTCTTATAGTTTCCGAGATATGGACTATCGATAATTTACACCTTAGGCTCTGCTTCTAACTTGGGCCCAAATTGTAAAATGGCCTTATCTATTGGCGATTTCGTCCCAATTCACATTCCAAGTAATATTCGGCATGCTAATTACATTGCCGGTTGCGAAATTGCAATATCTCTTATAGTTTCAGAGATATGGACTATCGATAATTTACACCTTAGGCTCTGCTTCTAACTTGGGCCCAAATTGTAAAATGGTCTTATCTATTGGCAATTTCGTTCCAATTCACATTCCAAGTAATATTCGGCATGCTAATTACATTGCCGGTTGCCAAATTGCATTATCACTTATAGTTTCCGAGATATGGACTATCGATAATTTACACCTTAGGCTCTGCTTCTAACTTGGGCCCAAATTGTAAAATGGTCTTATCTATTGGCGATTTCGTTCCAATTCACATTCCAAGTAATATTCGGCATGCTAATTACATTGCCGGTTGCCAAATTGCATTATCTCTTATAGTTTCCGAGATATGGACTATCGATAATTTACACCATAGGCTCTGCTTCTAACTTGTTCCCAAATTGTAAAATGGTCTTATCTATTGGCGATTTCGTTCCAATTCACATTCCAAGTAATATTCGGCATGCTAATTACATTGCCGGTTGCCAAATTGCATTATCTCTTATAGTTCCCGAGATATGGACTATCGATAATTTACACCTTAGGCTCTGCTTCTAACTTGGGCCCAAATTGTAAAATGGTCTTATCTATTGGCGATTTCGTCCCAATTCACATTCCAAGTGATATTCGGCATGCTAATTACATTGCCGGTTGCGAAATTGCATTATCTCTTATAGTTTCCGAGATATGGACTATCAATAATTTACACCTTAGGCTCTGCTTCTAACTTGGGCCCAAATTGTAAAATGGTCTTATCTATTGGCGATTTCGTTCCAATTCACTTTCCAAGTAATATTCGGCATGCTAATTACATTGCCGGTTGCCAAATTGCATTATCTCTTATAGTTTCCGAGATATGGACTATCGATAATTTACACCTTAGGCTCTGCTTCTAACTTGGGCCCAAATTGTAAAATGGTCTTATCTATTGGCGATTTCGTTCCAATTCACATTCCAAGTAATATTCGGCATGCTAATTACATTGCCGGTTGCCAAATTGCATCATCTCTTATAGTTTCCGAGATATGGACTATCGATAATTTACACCTTAGGCTCTGCTTCTAACTTGGGCCCAAATTGTAAAATGGTCTTATCTATTGGCGATTTCGTCCCAATTCACATTCCAAGTGATATTCGGCATGCTAATTACATTGCCGGTTGCGAACTTGCATTATCTCTTATAGATTCCGAGATATGGACTATCAATAATTTACACCTTAGGCTCTGCTTCTAACTTGGGCCCAAATTGTAAAATGGTCTTATCTATTGGCGATTTCGTTCCAATTCACATTCCAAGTAATATTCGGCATGCTAATTACATTGCCGGTTGCCAAATTGCATTATCTCTTATAGTTTCCGAGATATGGACTATCGATAATTTACACCTTAGGCTCTGCTTCTAACTTGGGCCCAAATTGTAAAATGGTCTTATCTATTGGCGATTTCGTTCCAATTCACATTCCAAGTAATATTCGGCATGCTAATTACATTGCCGGTTGCCAAATTGCATTATCTCTTATAGTTTCCGAGATATGGACTATCGATAATTTACACCTTAGGCTCTGCTTCTAACTTGGGCCCAAATTGTAAAATGGTCTTATCTATTGGCGATTTAGTTGCAATTCACATTCTAAGTAATATTCGGCATGCTAATTACATTGCCGGTTGCCAAATTGCATTATCTCTTATAGTTTCCGAGATATGGACTATCGATAATTTACACCTTAGGCTCTGCTTCTAACTTGGGCCCAAATTGTAAAATGGTCTTATCTATTGGCGATTTCGTTCCAATTCACATTCCAAGTAATATTCGGCATGCTAATTACATTGCCGGTTGCCAAATTGCATTATCTCTTATAGTTTCCGAGATATGGACTATCGATAATTTAGACCTTAGGCTCTGCTTCTAACTTGGGCCCAAATTGTAAAATGGTCTTATCTATTGGCGATTTCGTTCCAATTCACATTCCAAGTAATATTCGGCATGCTAATTACATTGCCGGTTGCCAAATTGCATTATCTCTTATAGTTTCCGAGATATGGACTATCGATAATTTACACCTTAGGCTCTGCTTCTAACTTGGGCCCAAATTGTAAAATGGTCTTATCTATTGGCGATTTCGTTCCAATTCACACTCCAAGTAATATTCGGCATGCTAATTACATTGCCGGTTGCGAAATTGCATTATCTCTTATAGTTTCCGAGATATGGACTATCGATAATTTACACCTTAGGCTCTGCTTCTAACTTGGGCCCAAATTGTAAAATGGTCTTATCTATTGGCGATTTCGTTCCAATTCACATTCCAAGTAATATTCGGCATGCTAATTACATTGCCGGTTGCCAAATTGCATTATCTCTTATAGTTTCCGAGATATGGACTATCGATAATTTACACCTTAGGCTCTGCTTCTAACTTGGGCCCAAATTGTAAAATGGTCTTATCTATTGGCGATTTCGTTCTAATTCACATTCCAAGTAATATTCGGCATGCTAATTACATTGCCGGTTGCCAAATTGCATTATCTCTTATAGTTACCGAGATATGGACTATCGATAATTTACACCTTAGGCTCTGCTTCTAACTTGGGCCCAAATTGTAAAATGGTCTTATCTATTGGCGATTTCGTCCCAATTCACATTCCAAGTGATATTCGGCATGCTAATTACATTGCCGGTTGCGAAATTGCATTATCTCTTATAGTTTCCGAGATATGGACTATCAATAATTTACAACTTAGGCTCTGCTTCTAACTTGGGCCCAAATTGTAAAATGGTCTTATCTATTGGCGATTTCGTTCCAATTCACATTCCAAGTAATATTCGGCATGCTAATTACATTGCCGGTTGCCAAATTGCATTATCTCTTATAGTTTCCGAGATATGGACTATCGATAATTTACACCTTAGGCTCTGCTTCTAACTTGGCCCCAAATTGTAAAATGGTCTTATCTATTGGCGATTTCGTTCCAATTCACATTCCAAGTAATATTCGGCATGCTAATTACATTGCCGGTTGCCAAATTGCATTATCTCTTATAGTTTCCGAGATATGGACTATCGATAATTTACACCTTAGGCTCTGCTTCTAACTTGGGCCCAAATTGTAAAATGGCCTTATCTATTGGCGATTTCGTTCCAATTCACATTCCAAGTAATATTCGGCATGCTAATTACATTGCCGGTTGCCAAATTGCATTATCTCTTATAGTTTCCGAGATATGGACTATCAATAATTTACACCTTAGGCTCTGCTTCTAACTTGGGCCCAAATTGTAAAATGGTCTTATCTATTGACGATTTCGTTCCAATTCACATTCCAAGTAATATTCGGCATGCTAATTACATTGCCGGTTGCCAAATTGCATTATCTCTTATAGTTTCCGAGATATGGACTATCGATAATTTACACCTTAGGCTCTGCTTCTAACTTGGGCCCAAATTGTAAAATGGCCTTATCTATTGGCGATTTCGTCCCAATTCACATTCCAAGTAATATTCGGCATGCTAATTACATTGCCGGTTGCGAAATTGCATTATCTGTTATAGTTTCAGAGATATGGACTATCGATAATTTACACCTTAGGCTCTGCTTCTAACTTGGGCCCAAATTGTAAAATGGTCTTATCTATTGGCAATTTCGTTCCAATTCACATTCCAAGTAATATTCGGCATGCTAATTACATTGCCGGTTGCCAAATTGCATTATCTCTTATAGTTTCCGAGATATGGACTATCGATAATTTACACCTTAGGCTCTGCTTCTAACTTGGGCCCAAATTGTAAAATGGTCTTATCTATTGGCGATTTCGTTCCAATTCACATTCCAAGTAATATTGGGCATGCTAATTACATTGCCGGTTGCCAAATTGCATTAACTCTTATAGTTTCCGAGATATGGACTATCGATAATTTACACCATAGGCTCTGCTTCTAACTTGGGCCCAAATTGTAAAATGGTCTTATCTATTGGCGATTTCGTTCCAATTCACATTCCAAGTAATATTCGGCATGCTAATTACATTGCCGGTTGCCAAATTGCATTATCTCTTATAGTTTCCGAGATATGGACTATCGATAATTTACACCATAGGCTCTGCTTCTAACTTGGGCCCAAATTGTAAAATGGTCTTATCTATTGGCGATTTCGTTCCAATTCACATTCCAAGTAATATTCGGCATGCTAATTACATTGCCGGTTGCCAAATTGCATTATCTCTTATAGTTTCCGAGATATGGACTATCGATAATTTACACCTTAGGCTCTGCTTCTAACTTGGGCCCAAATTGTAAAATGGTCTTATCTATTGGCGATTTCGTTCCAATTCACATTCCAAGTAATATTCGTCATGCTAATTACATTGCCGGTTGCCAAATTGCATTATCTGTTATAGTTTCCGAGATATGGACTACCGATAATTTACACCTTAGGCTCTGCTTCTAACTTGGGCCCAAATTGTAAAATGGTCTTATCTATTGGCGATTTCGTTCCAATTCACATTCCAAGTAATATTCGGCATGCTAATTACATTGCCGGTTGCCAAATTGAATTATCTCTTATAGTTTCCGAGATATGGACTATCGATAATTTACACCTTAGGCTCTGCTTCTAACTTGGGCCCAAATTGTAAAATGGTCTTATCTATTGGCGATTTCGTTCCAATTCACATTCCAAGTAATATTCGGCATGCTAATTACATTGCCGGTTGCCAAATTGCATTATCTCTTATAGTTTCCGATATATGGACTATCGATAATTTACACCTTAGGCTCTGCTTCTAACTTGGGCCCAAATTGTAAAATGGCCTTATCTATTGGCGATTTCGTTCCAATTCACATTCCAAGTAATATTCGGCATGCTAATTACATTGCCGGTTGCCAAATTGCATTATCTCTTATAGTTTCCGAGATATGGACTATCAATAATTTACACCTTAGGCTCTGCTTCTAACTTGGGCCCAAATTGTAAAATGGTCTTATGTATTGACGATTTCGTTCCAATTCACATTCCAAGTAATATTCGGCATGCTAATTACATTGCCGGTTGCCAAATTGCATTATCTCTTATAGTTTCCGAGATATGGACTATCGATAATTTACACCTTAGGCTCTGCTTCTAACTTGGGCCCAAATTGTAAAATGGCCTTATCTATTGGCGATTTCGTCCCAATTCACATTCCAAGTAATATTCGGCATGCTAATTACATTGCCGGTTGCGAAATTGCAATATCTCTTATAGTTTCAGAGATATGGACTATCGATAATTTACACCTTAGGCTCTGCTTCTAACTTGGGCCCAAATTGTAAAATGGTCTTATCTATTGGCAATTTCGTTCCAATTCACATTCCAAGTAATATTCGGCATGCTAATTACATTGCCGGTTGCCAAATTGCATTATCACTTATAGTTTCCGAGATATGGACTATCGATAATTTACACCTTAGGCTCTGCTTCTAACTTGGGCCCAAATTGTAAAATGGTCTTATCTATTGGCGATTTCGTTCCAATTCACATTCCAAGTAATATTCGGCATGCTAATTACATTGCCGGTTGCCAAATTGCATTATCTCTTATAGTTTCCGAGATATGGACTATCGATAATTTACACCATAGGCTCTGCTTCTAACTTGTTCCCAAATTGTAAAATGGTCTTATCTATTGGCGATTTCGTTCCAATTCACATTCCAAGTAATATTCGGCATGCTAATTACATTGCCGGTTGCCAAATTGCATTATCTCTTATAGTTCCCGAGATATGGACTATCGATAATTTACACCTTAGGCTCTGCTTCTAACTTGGGCCCAAATTGTAAAATGGTCTTATCTATTGGCGATTTCGTCCCAATTCACATTCCAAGTGATATTCGGCATGCTAATTACATTGCCGGTTGCGAAATTG